>NW_028237908.1:1800000-2063821 GCF_034619465.1 Leptosomus discolor | reverse complement strand
ATCTAGAATTTGGGCTTTACATCTAGATTTTGGGCTTTACGTCTAGATATTGGGCTTTACCTCTAGATTTTGGGATTTAATTCTATATATTTGGCTTTTCCTGCAGATGTTGGGCTTTACCCCTAGATATCTGGCTTTACCTCTAGATGTTGGGCTTTACCTCTAGGTTTTGGTTTTTCCATCTGGATTTTTGGCTTCTCTCTAGAATCTGGGCTTTACCTCCAGACGTTGGGCTTTACCACTAGATGTTGGGTTTTACCTCTAGATGTTGGTCTTTAGGTCTAGATATTGGACTTTACCTCTAGATGTAGGGTTTTATATCTAGAAGTTTTGCTTTACATTTAGATGTTGGTCTTTATCTCTAGATGTTGGGTTGTACATCTATATGTTTTGCTTCACCTCTAGATGTTAGGCTTTACCTCTAGATGTTTGGATTACATCTAGATGTTTTGCTTTACATTTAGATGTTCAGCTTTATCTCTAGATTTTGGGGTTTAAATCTATATATTTGGCTTTTCCTCTAGATGTTGGGCTTTACCTCTAGATATCTGGCTTTACCTCTAGATGTTGGGTTTAACCTCTAGATATTGGTCTTTATCTCTAGATTTTGGGAGTTAGATCTAGAATTTGGGCTTTAGAACTAGATTTTGGGCTTTAGATCTAGAAGTTGGGCTTTACATCTAGATTTTGGGCTTTAGATCTAGAAGTTGGGCTTTACCTCTAGATTTTGGGTTTTAAATCTATATATTTGGCTTTCCCTCTAGATGTTGGGCTTTACCTTCAGATATCTGGCTTTACGTCTAGATGTTGGGCTTTACCTCTAGAAATTGGGCTTTAACTCTAGACTTTGGGCTTTACCTCAAGACGTTCGGCTTTAACTCTAGCTGTTGGGCTTTACCTCTGGATTTTGGGCCTTACTTCTAGAAGTTGGGGGTTATATCTATATGGTTGGATTTAACTGTAGATGTCAGGCCTTAACACTTGATTTTGGAATTCACCTCTAGATGTTAGGCTTTACATCTAGATTCTGGGCTTTCCCTCTAGATGTTGGGCTTTAACTCTAGATTTTGTGCTTTACTCTAAAGTATGCACTTTAACTCTAGATATTCGGCTTTACCTCTAGAAGTTGGGTTTTACATCTAGATGTTTGGCTTTAACTGTAGGTGTCGGCCTTTAACACTAGATATTGGAATTCACCTCTAGATCTTAGTCTTTACCTCTACATGTTGGGCTTTACCTCTAGAGTATTTGACTTTAGATCTAGCAATTGGGCTTTACATCTAGATTTGGGTCTTTAGCTCTAGATGTTGGGCTTTACCTCCAGATTTTGGATTTTAAATCTATATATCTGGCTTTATCTCTAGATGTTGGGCTTTATCTCTAGATTTTGGGCTCTACCTCTAGGTATTGGTGTTTACCTCTAGATTTTGGACTTTAACTCTGGAAGTTGGGCTGTAACTCTAGATGTTGGGATTTAACTCTAGAATTTGGGTTTGAAATCTATATATTTTGCTTTTCCTCTAGATGTTGGGCTTTACCTCTAGATATCTGGCTTTACCTCTAGATGTTGGGTTTTACGTCTAGATATTGGTCTTTAACTCTAGATTTTGGGTGTTAGATCTAAAATTTGGGCTTTACATCTAGATTTTGGGCTTTAGATCTAGAAGTTGGGCTTTACATCTAGACTTTGGGCTTTACGTCTAGATATTGGGCTTTACCTCTAGATTTTGGGTTTTAAATCTATATATTTGTCTTTTCCTCTAGATGTTGGGCTTTACCTCTAGATTTTGGGGTTTAAATATATAAATATTTGGCTTTTCCTCTAGATGTTGGGCTTTACCTCTACATTTGGGGTTTTACATCTAGATGTTTGCCTTCACCTCTGTAAGTTGGGCTTTACCTGCAGACATTGGGCTGTAGGTCTAGATGATGGGCTTTACCTCCAGAAGTTGGGCTTTACCTCTAGATATCTGTATTTACCTCTAGATCTTGGGTTTTACCTCTAGATATTGGTCTTTACCTCTAGATGTTGGGCTTTAGATCTAGAAGTTGTGTTTTTCATCTAGATTTTGGGCTTTACGTCTAGATATTGGGCTTTACCTCTAGATTTTGGGTGTTAGATCTAGAATTTGGGCTTTACATCTAGATTTTGGGCTTTAGATCTAGAAGTCGGGCTTTACATCTAGATTTTGGGCTTTACGTCTAGATATTGGGCTTCACCTCTAGATTTTGGGGTTTTGATCTATATATCTGGCTTTATCTCTCGAAGTTGGGCTTTACCTCTACATTTTGGGCTCTACCTCTAGGTATTGGTATTTACATTTAGATTTTTGACTTTAAATCTGGAAGTTTAGCTTTACATCTAGACTTTGGGATTTACCTCTACATGTTGGGATTTAACTCTAGAATTTGGGTTTGAAATCTATATATATTGCTTTTCCTCTAGATGTTGGGCTTTATCTCTAGATATCTGGCTTTACCTCTAGATGTTGGGTTTTAAATCTAGATATTGGTCTATATCTCTAGATTTTGGGTGTTAGATCTAGAATTTGGACTTTACATCTAGATTTTGGGCTTTAGATCTAGAATTTGGGCTTTACATCTAGATTTTGGGCTTTACGTCTAGATATTGGGCTTTACCTCTAGATTTTGGGATTTAATTCTATATATTTGGCTTTTCCTGCAGATGTTGGGCTTTACCCCTAGATATCTGGCTTTACCTCTAGATGTTGGGCTTTACCTCTAGGTTTTGGTTTTTCCATCTGGATTTTTGGCTTCTCTCTAGAATCTGGGCTTTACCTCCAGACGTTGGGCTTTACCACTAGATGTTGGGTTTTACCTCTAGATGTTGGTCTTTAGGTCTAGATATTGGACTTTACCTCTAGATGTAGGGTTTTATATCTAGAAGTTTTGCTTTACATTTAGATGTTGGTCTTTATCTCTAGATGTTGGGTTGTACATCTATATGTTTTGCTTCACCTCTAGATGTTAGGCTTTACCTCTAGATGTTTGGATTACATCTAGATGTTTTGCTTTACATTTAGATGTTCGGATTTATCTCTAGATTTTGGGTTTTAAATCTATATATTTGGCATATCTCTAGATTTTGGGCTCTAACTCTAGGTATTGGTGTTTACCTCTAGATTTTGGACTTTAACTCTGGAAGTTGGGGTTTACCCCTAGATGTTGGGATTTAAGTCTAGAATTTGGGTTTGAAATCTATATATTTTGCTTTTCCTCTAGATGTTGGGCTTTACCTCTAGATATCTGGCTTTACCTCTAGATGTTGGGTTTTACCTCTAGATATTGGACTTTACCTCTAGATTTTGGGTGTTAGATCTAGAATTTGGGCTTTACATCCAGATTTTGGGCTTTAGATCTAGAAGTTGTGCTTTTCATCTAGATTTTGGGCTTTACGTCTAGATATTGGGCTTTACCTCTAGATTTTGGGTTTTCCATCTGGATTTTTGGCTTCTCTCCAGAATCTGGGCTTTACCTCCAGACGTTGGGCTTTACCACTAGATGTTGGGTTTTACCTCTAGATGTTGGTCTTTAGGTCTAGATATTGGACTTTACCTCTAGATGTAGGGTTTTACATCTAGATATTTTGCTTTACATTTAGATGTTGGTCTTTATCTCTAGATGTTGGGTTATACCTCTATATGTTGTGCTTCACCTCTAGATGTTAGGCTTTACCTCTAGATGTTTGGATTACATCTAGATGTTTTGCTTTACATTTAGATGTTCGGCTTTATCTCTAGATTTCGGGTTTTAAATCTATATATTTGGCATATCTCTAGATTTTGGGCTCTAACTCTAGGTATTGGTGTTTACCTCTAGATTTTGGACTTTAACTCTGGAAGTTGGGCTTTACCTCTAGAAGTTGGGCTTTAACTCTAGACTTTTGGCTTTACCACAAGACGTTCGGCTTTAACTCTAGCTGTTGGGCTTTACCTCTAGATTTTGGGCCTTACCTCTAGAAGTTGGGGGTTATATCTATATGGTTGGATTTAACTGTAGATGTCAGACCTTAACACTTGATTTTGGAATTCACCTCTAGATGTTAGGCTTTACATCTAGATTTTGGGCTTTAGATCTAGAAGCTGGGCTTTACATCTAGATTTTGTGCTTTACGTCTAGATATTCGGCTTTACCTCTAGATTTTGGGTTTTAAATCTATATATTTGGCTTTTCCTCTAGATGTTGGGCTTTACCCCTAGATATCTGGCTTTACCTCTAGATGTTGGGCTTTACCTCTAGATTTTGGGTTTTAAATATATATATATTTGGCTTTTCCTCTAGATGTTGGGCTTTAGCTCTAGATTTTGGGTTTTACATCTAGATGTTTGCCTTCACCTCTGTAAGTTGGGCTTTACCTGCAGACATTGGGCTGTAGGACTAGATGATGGGCTTTACCTCCAGACGTTGGGCTTTACCCCTAGATATCTGGCTTTACCTCTAAATGTTGGGCTTTACCTCTAGATTTTGGGTTTTAAATATATATATATATTTGGCTTTTCCTCTAGATGTTGGGCTTTACCTCTAGATTTGGGGTTTTACATCTAGATGTTTGCCTTCACCTCTGTAAGTTGGGCTTTACCTGCAGACATTGGGCTGTAGGACTAGATGATGGGCTTTACCTCCAGACGTTGGGCTTTACCTCTAGATATCTGGCTTTACCTCTAGATGTTGGGTTTTACCTCTAGATATTGGTCTTTACCTCTAGATGTTGGGCTTTAGTTATAGAAGTTGTGCTTTTCATCTAGATTTTGGGCTTTACGTCTAGATATTGGGCTTTACCTCTAGATTTTGGGTTTTATATCTATATATTTGGCTTTTCCTCTAGATGTTGGACTTTACCTCTAGATTTTGGGTTTTCCAACTGGATTTTTGGCTTCTCTCTTGAATCTGGGCTTTACCTCCAGACGTTGGTCTTTACCACTAGATGTTGGGTTTTACCTCTAGATGTTGGTCTTTAGGTCTAGATATTGGACTTTACCTCTAGATGTAGGGTTTTACATCTAGATGTTTTGCTTTACATTTAGATGTTGGTCTTTATCTCTAGATGTTGGGTTATACCTCTATATGTTGTGCTTCATCTCTAGATGTTAGGCTTTTCTCTAGATGTTTGGATTACATCTAGATGTTTTGCTTTACATTTAGACGTTCAGCTTTATCTCTAGATTTTGGGTTTTAAATCTATATATTTGGCATATCTCTAGATTTTGGGCTCTAACTCTAGGTATTGGTGTTTACCTCTAGATTTTGGACTTTAACTCTGGAAGTTGGGCTTTACCTCTAGATTTTGGGATTTAACTCTAGAATTTGGGTTTGAAATCCATATATTTTGCTTTTCCTCTAGATGTTGGGCTTTACCTCTAGATTTTGGGTGTTAGATCTAGAATTTGGGCTTTACATCTAGATTTTGGGCTTTAGATCTAGAAGCTGGGCTTTACATCTAGATTTTGGGCTTTACGTCTAGATATTGGGCTTTACCTCTAGATTTTGGGTTTTAACTCTATATATTTGGCTTTTCCTCTAGATGTTGGGCTTTACCCCTAGATATCTGGATTTATTTGTAGATGTTGGGCTTTACCTCTAGATTTTGGGTTTTCCATCTGGATTTTTGGCTTCTCTCTTGAATCTGGGCTTTACCTCCAGACGTTGGGCTTTACCACTAGATGTTGGGTTTTACCTCTAGATGTTGGTCTTTAGGTCTAGATATTGGACTTTACCTCTAGATGTAGGGTTTTACATCTAGATGTTTTGCTTTACGTTTAGATGTTGGTCTTTATCTCTAGATGTTGGGTTATACCTCTATATGTTGTGCTTCACCTCTAGATGTTAGGCTTTACCTCTAGATGTTTGGATTACATCTAGATGTTTTGCTTTACATTTAGATGTTCGGCTTTATCTCTAGATTTCGGGTTTTAAATCTATATATTTGGCATATCTCTAGATTTTGGGCTCTAACTCTAGGTATTGGTGTTTACCTCTAGATTTTGGACTTTAACTCTGGAAGTTGGGGTTTACCCCTAGATGTTGGGATTTAACTCTAGAATTTGGGTTTGAAATCTATATATTTTGCTTTTCCTCTAGATGTTGGGCTTTACCCCTAGATATCTGGATTTACCTGTAGATGTTGGGCTTTACCTCTAGATTTTTGATTTTAAATCTATATATTTGGCTTTTCTTCTAGATGTTGGGCTTTACCTCTAGATTTGGGGTTTTAAATCTATATATTTTGCTTTTCCTCTAGATGTAGGGCTTGACCTCTAGATATCTGGCTTTACCTCTAGATGTTGGGTTTTGCCTCTAGATATTGGTCTTTACCTCTAGATTTTGGGTGTTAGATCTAGAATTTGGGCTTTACATCTAGATTTTGGGCTTTAGATCTAGAAGCTGGGCTTTACATCTAGATTTTGGGCTTTACGTCTAGATATTGGGCTTTACCTCTAGATTTTGGGTTTTAACTCTATATATTTGGCTTTTCCTCTAGATGTTGGGCTTTACCTCTAGATTTTGGGTTTTAAATATATATATATTTGGCTTTTCCTCTAGATGTTGGGCTTTACCTCTAGATTTGGGGTTTTACATCTAGATGTTTGCCTTCACCTCTGTAAGTTGGGCTTTACCTGCAGACATTGGGCTGTAGGACTAGATGATGGGCTTTACCTCCAGACGTTGGGCTTTACCTATAGATATTTGGCTTTACCTCTAGATGTTGGGTTTTACCTCTAGCTATTGGTCTTTACCTCTAGATGTTGGGATTTAGATCTAGAAGTTGTGCTTTTCATCTAGATTTTGGGCTTTACGTCTAGTTATTGGGCTTTACCTCTAGACTTTGGGTTTTATATCGATATATTTGGCTTTTCCTCTAGATGTTGGGCTTTACCCCTAGATATCTGGATTTACCTGTAGATGTTGGGCTTTTCCTCTAGATTTTGGGTTTTCCATCTGGATTTTTGGCTTCTCTCTAGAATCTGGGCTTTACCTCCAGACGTTGGTCTTTACCACTAGATTTTGGGTTTTACCTCTAGATGTTGGTCTTTAGGTCTAGATATTGGACTTTACCTCTAGATGTAGGGGTTTACATCTAGATGTTTTGCTTTACATTTAGATGTTGGTCTTTATCTCTAGATGTTGGGTTATACCTCTATATGTTGTGCTTCACCTCTAGATGTTAGGCTTTACCTCTAGATGTTTGGATTACATCTAGATGTTTTGCTGTACATTTAGATGTTCGGCTTTATCTCTAGATTTTGGGTTTTAAATCTATATATTTGGCTTTTCTTCTAGATGTTGGGCTTTACCTCTAGATTTTGGGCTCTAACACTAGGTATTGGTGTTTACCTCTAGATTTTGGACTTTAACTTTGGAAGTTGGGCTTTACAACTAGATGTTGGGATTTAACTCTAGAATTTGGGTTTGAAATCTATATATTTTGCTTTTCCTCTAGATGTTGGGCTTTACCTCTAGATTTTGGGTTTTAAATATATATATATTTGGCTTTTCCTCTAGATGTTGGGCTTTACCTCTAGATTTGGGGTTTTACATCTAGATGTTTGCCTTCACCTCTGTAAGTTGGGCTTTACCTGCAGACATTGGGCTGTAGGACTAGATGATGGGCTTTACCTCCAGACGTTGGGCTTTACCTCTAGATATCTGGCTTTACCTCTAGATGTTGGGTTTTACCTCTAGATATTGGTCTTTACCTCTAGATGTTGGGCTTTAGATCCTGAAGTTGTGCTTTTCATCTAGATTTTGGGCTTTACGGCTAGATATTGGGCTTTAGGTCTAGATATTGGGCTTTACCTCTAGATTTTGGGTTTTAAATCTATATATTTGGCTTTTCCTCTAGATGTTGGGCTTTACCTCTAGATTTTGGGTTTTACATCGTGATGTTTGCCTTCACCTCTGTAAGCTGGGCTTTACCTGCAGCCATTAGGCTGTAGGACTAGATGATGGGCTTTACCTCTAGAAGTTGGGCTTTACATCTAGATTTTGGGCTTTACCTCTAAATGATGCGCTTAAACTCTAAATATTGGGCTTTACCTCTAGATGTTGGGCTTTAGATTTAGAAGTTGGGATTTACATCTATATTTTGGGCTTTAGATCTAGAAGTTGTGCTTTTCATCTAGATTTTGGGCTTTACGTCTAGATATTGGGCTTTACCTCTAGATTTTGGGTGTTAGATCTAGAATTTGGGCTTTACATCTAGATTTTGGGCTTTAGATCTAGAAGTCGGGCTTTACATCTAGATTTTGGGCTTTACGTCTAGATATTGGGCTTCACCTCTAGATGTTGGGCTTTAGATCTATATATCTGGCTTTATCTCTAGATGTTGGGCTTTACCTCTACATTTCGGGCCCTACATCTAGGTATTGGTATTTACATTTAGATTTTTGACTTTAAATCCGAAAGTTGAGCTTTACATCTAGACTTTGGGATTTACCTCTAGATGTTGGGATTTAACTCTAGAATTTGGGTTTGAAATCTATATATTTTGCTTTTCCTCTAGATGTTGGGCTTTACCTCTAGATATCTGGCTTTACCTCTAGATGTTGGGTTTTACCTCTAGATATTGGTCTTTATCACTAGATGTTGGGCGTTAGATCTAGAATTTGGGCTTTACATCTAGATTTTGGGCTTTACGTCTAGATATTGGGCTTTACCTCTAGATTTTGGGATTTAATTCTATATATTTGGCTTTTCCTCCAGATGTTGGGCTTTACCCCTAGATATCTGGCTTTACCTCTAGATGTTGGGCTTTACCTCTAGGTTTTGGTTTTTCCATCTGGATTTTTGGCTTCTCTCTAGAATCTGGGCTTTACCTCCAGACGTTGGGCTTTACCTCTAGATGTTGGGTTTAACCTCTAGATATTGGTCTTTATCTCTAGATTTTGGGAGTTAGATCTAGAATTTGGGCTTTAGATCTAGATTTTGGGCTTTAGATCTAGAAGTTGGGCTTTACATCTAGATTTTGGGCTTTAGATCTAGAAGTTGGGCTTTACCTCTAGATTTTGGGTTTTAAATCTATATATTTGGCTTTCCCTCTAGATGTTGGGCTTTACCTTCAGATATCTGGCTTTACGTCTAGATGTTGCGCTTTACCTCTAGAAATTGGGCTTTAACTCTAGACTTTGGGATTTACCTCAAGACGTTCGGCTTTAACTCTAGCTGTTGGGCTTTACCTCTAGATATCTGGCTTTACCTCTAGATGTTGGGTTTTACCTCTAGATATTGGTCTTTATCTCTAGATTTTGGGCATTAGATCTAGAATTTGGGCTTTACATCTAGATTTTGGGCTTTAGATCTAGAAGTTGGGCTTTACATCTAGATTTTGGGCTTTACGTCTAGATATTGGGCTTCACCTCTAGATTTTGGGGTTTAGATCTATATATCTGGCTTTATCTCTAGATGTTGGGCTTTACCTCTACATTTTGGGCTCTACCTCTAGGTATTGGTGTTTACATTTAGATTTTTGACTTTAAATCTGGAAGTTTAGCTTTACATCTAGACTTTGGGATTTACCTCTAGATGTTGGGATTTAACTCTAGAATTTGGGTTTTAAATCTATATATTTTGCTTTTCCTCTAGATGTTGGGCTTTACCTCTAGATATCTGGCTTTACCTCTAGATGTTGGGTTTTAAATCTAGATATTGGTCTTTATCTCTAGATTTTGGGTGTTAGATCTAGAATTTGGACTTTACATCTAGATTTTGGGCTTTAGATCTAGAATTTGGGCTTTACATCTAGATTTTGGGCTTTACGTCTAGATATTGGGCTTTACCTCTAGATTTTGGGATTTAATTCTATATATTTGGCTTTTCCTGCAGATGTTGGGCTTTACCCCTAGATATCTGGCTTTACCTCTAGATGTTGGGCTTTACCTCTAGGTTTTGGTTTTTCCATCTGGATTTTTGGCTTCTCTCTAGAATCTGGGCTTTACCTCCAGACGTTGGGCTTTACCACTAGATGTTGGGTTTTACCTCTAGATGTTGGTCTTTAGGTCTAGATATTGGACTTTACCTCTAGATGTAGGGTTTTATATCTAGAAGTTTTGCTTTACATTTAGATGTTGGTCTTTATCTCTAGATGTTGGGTTGTACATCTATATGTTTTGCTTCACCTCTAGATGTTAGGCTTTACCTCTAGATGTTTGGATTACATCTAGATGTTTTGCTTTACATTTAGATGTTCAGCTTTATCTCTAGATTTTGGGGTTTAAATCTATATATTTGGCTTTTCCTCTAGATGTTGGGCTTTACCTCTAGATATCTGGCTTTACCTCTAGATGTTGGGTTTAACCTCTAGATATTGGTCTTTATCTCTAGATTTTGGGAGTTAGATCTAGAATTTGGGCTTTAGAACTAGATTTTGGGCTTTAGATCTAGAAGTTGGGCTTTACATCTAGATTTTGGGCTTTAGATCTAGAAGTTGGGCTTTACCTCTAGATTTTGGGTTTTAAATCTATATATTTGGCTTTCCCTCTAGATGTTGGGCTTTACCTTCAGATATCTGGCTTTACGTCTAGATGTTGGGCTTTACCTCTAGAAATTGGGCTTTAACTCTAGACTTTGGGCTTTACCTCAAGACGTTCGGCTTTAACTCTAGCTGTTGGGCTTTACCTCTAGATTTTGGGCCTTACCTCTAGAAGTTGGGGGTTATATCTATATGGTTGGATTTAACTGTAGATGTCAGGCCTTAACACTTGATTTTGGAATTCACCTCTAGATGTTAGGCTTTACATCTAGATTCTGGGCTTTCCCTCTAGATGTTGGGCTTTAACTCTAGATTTTGTGCTTTACTCTAAAGTATGCGCTTTAACTCTAGATATTCGGCTTTACCTCTAGAAGTTGGGTTTTACATCTAGATGTTTGGCTTTAACTGTAGGTGTCGGCCTTTAACACTAGATATTGGAATTCACCTCTAGATCTTAGTCTTTACCTCTACATGTTGGGCTTTACCTCTAGAGTATTTGACTTTAGATCTAGCAATTGGGCTTTACATCTAGATTTGGGTCTTTAGCTCTAGATGTTGGGCTTTACCTCCAGATTTTGGATTTTAAATCTATATATCTGGCTTTATCTCTAGATGTTGGGCTTTATCTCTAGATTTTGGGCTCTACCTCTAGGTATTGGTGTTTACCTCTAGATTTTGGACTTTAACTCTGGAAGTTGGGCTGTAACTCTAGATGTTGGGATTTAACTCTAGAATTTGGGTTTGAAATCTATATATTTTGCTTTTCCTCTAGATGTTGGGCTTTACCTCTAGATATCTGGCTTTACCTCTAGATGTTGGGTTTTACGTCTAGATATTGGTCTTTAACTCTAGATTTTGGGTGTTAGATCTAAAATTTGGGCTTTACATCTAGATTTTGGGCTTTAGATCTAGAAGTTGGGCTTTACATCTAGACTTTGGGCTTTACGTCTAGATATTGGGCTTTACCTCTAGATTTTGGGTTTTAAATCTATATATTTGTCTTTTCCTCTAGATGTTGGGCTTTACCTCTAGATTTTGGGGTTTAAATATATAAATATTTGGCTTTTCCTCTAGATGTTGGGCTTTACCTCTAGATTTGGGGTTTTACATCTAGATGTTTGCCTTCACCTCTGTAAGTTGGGCTTTACCTGCAGACATTGGGCTGTAGGTCTAGATGATGGGCTTTACCTCCAGAAGTTGGGCTTTACCTCTAGATATCTGTATTTACCTCTAGATCTTGGGTTTTACCTCTAGATATTGGTCTTTACCTCTAGATGTTGGGCTTTAGATCTAGAAGTTGTGCTTTTCATCTAGATTTTGGGCTTTACGTCTAGATATTGGGCTTTACCTCTAGATTTTGGGTGTTAGATCTAGAATTTGGGCTTTACATCTAGATTTTGGGCTTTAGATCTAGAAGTCGGGCTTTACATCTAGATTTTGGGCTTTACGTCTAGATATTGGGCTTCACCTCTAGATTTTGGGGTTTTGATCTATATATCTGGCTTTATCTCTCGAAGTTGGGCTTTACCTCTACATTTTGGGCTCTACCTCTAGGTATTGGTATTTACATTTAGATTTTTGACTTTAAATCTGGAAGTTTAGCTTTACATCTAGACTTTGGGATTTACCTCTAGATGTTGGGATTTAACTCTAGAATTTGGGTTTGAAATCTATATATATTGCTTTTCCTCTAGATGTTGGGCTTTATCTCTAGATATCTGGCTTTACCTCTAGATGTTGGGTTTTAAATCTAGATATTGGTCTATATCTCTAGATTTTGGGTGTTAGATCTAGAATTTGGACTTTACATCTAGATTTTGGGCTTTAGATCTAGAATTTGAGCTTTTCCTCTAGATGTTGGGCTTTACCCCTAGATATCTGGATTTACCTGTAGATGTTGGGCTTTACCTCTAGATTTTGGGTTTTCCATCTGGATTTTTGGCTTCTCTCTAGAATCTGGGCTTTACCTCCAGACGTTGGGCTTTACCACTAGATGTTGGGGTTAACCTCTAGATGTTGGTCTTTAGGTCTAGATATTGGACTTTACCTCTAGATGTAGGGTTTTACATCTAGATGTTTTGCTTTACATTTAGATGTTCGTCTTTATCTCTAGATGTTGGGTTATACCTCTATATGTTGTGCGTCACCTCTAGATGTTAGGCTTTACCTCTAGATGTTTGGATTACATCTAGATGTTTTGCTTTACATTTAGATGTTGGGCTTTATCTCTAGATTTTGGGTTTTAAATCTATATATTTGGCATATCTCTAGATTTTGGGCTCTAACTCTAGGTATTGGTGTTTACCTCTACATTTTGGACTTTAACTCTGGAAGTTGGGGTTTACTCCTAGATGTTGGGATTTAACTCTAGATTTTGGGTTTGAAATCTCTATATTTTGCTTTTCCTCTAGATGTTGGGCTTTACCTCTAGATATCTGGCTTTACCTCTAGATGTTGGGTTTTACCTCTAGATATTGGTCTTTACCTCTAGATTTTGGGTGTTAGATCTAGAATTTGGGCTTTACATCTAGATTGTGGGCTTTAGATCTAGAAGCTGGGCTTTACATCTAGATTTTGGGCTTTACGTCTAGATATTTGGCTTTACCTCTAGATTTTGTGTTTTAAATCTATATATTTGGGTTTTCCTCTAGATGCTGGGCTTTACCCCTAGATATCTGGCTTTACCTCTAAATGTTGGGCTTTACCTCTAGATTTTGGGGTTTAAATATATATATATTTGGCTTTTCCTCTAGATGTTGGGCTTTACCTCTAGATTTGGGGTTTTACATCTAGATGTTTGCCTTCACCTCTGTAAGTTGGGCTTTACCTGAAGACATTGGGCTGTAGGGCTAGATGATGGGCTTTACCTCTAGAAGTTGAGCTTTACATCTAGATTTTGGGCTTTACCTCTAAATGATGCGCTTAAACTCTAAATATTGGGCTTTACCTCTAGATGTTGGGCTTTAGATTTACAAGTTGTCTTTACATCTATATTTTGGGCTTTAGATCTAGAAGTTGGGCTTTATATCTAGATTTTGATCTTTACGTCTAGATATTGGGCTTTACCTCTAGATTTTGGGTTTTATATCTATATATTTGGCTTTTCCTCTAGATGTTGGGCTTTACCCCTAGATATCTGGATTTACCTGTAGATGTTGGGCTTTACCTCTAGATTTTGGGTTTTCCATCTGGATTTTTGGCTTCTCTCTAGAATCTGGGCTTTACCTCCAGACGTTGGGCTTTACCACTAGATGTTAGGTTTTACCTCTAGATATTGGTCTTTAGGTCTAGATATTGGAATTTACCTCTAGATGTAGGGTTTTACATCTAGATGTTTTGCTTTACATTTAGATGTTCGGCTTTATCTCTAGATTTTGGGTTTTAAATCTATATATTTGGCTTTTCTTCTAGATGTTGGGCTTTACCTCTAGATATCGGCTTTACCTCTAGATGTTGGGTTTTACTTCTAGATATTGGTCTTTATCTCTAGAATTTTGGCGATAGATCTAGAATTTGGGCTTTACATCTAGATTTTGGGCTTTACGTCTAGATATTGGGCTTTACCTCTAGATTTTGGGTTTTAAATCTATATATTTGGCTTTTCCTCTAGATGTTGGGCTTTACCTCTAGATATGGGGTTTTACATCTAGATGTTTCCCTTCACCTCTGTAAGTTGGGCTTTACCTGCAGCCATTAGGCTGTAGGACTAGATGATGGGCTTTACCTCTAGAAGTTGAGCTTTACATCTAGATTTTGGGCTTTACCTCTAAATGATGCGCTTAAACTCTAAATATTGGGCTTTACCTCTAGATGTTGGGCTTTAGATTTAGAAGTTGGGCTTTAAATCTAGATTTTGGGCTTTACGTCTAGATATTGGTCTTTACCTCTAGATTTTGGGTTTTATATCTATATATTTGGCTTTTCCTCTAGATGTTGGGCTTTACTCCTAGATATCTGGATTTACCTGTAGATGTTGGGCTTTACCTCTAGATATCTGGCTTTACCTCTAAATGATGCGCTTAAACTCTAAATATTGGGCTTTACCTCTAGATGTTGGGCTTTAGATTTAGAAGTTGGTCTTTACATCTATATTTTGGGCTTTAGATTTAGAAGTTGGGCTTTACATCTAGATTTTGGGCTTTACGTCTAGATATTGGGCTTCACCTCCAGATTTTGGGGTTTAGATCTATATATCTGGCTTTATCTCTAGATGTTGGGCTTTACCTCTACATTTTGGGCTCTACCTCTAGGTATTGGTATTTACATTTAGATTTTTTGACTTTAAATCTGGAAGTTGAGCTTTACATCTAGACTTTGGGATTTACCTCTAGATGTTGGGATTTAACTCTAGAATTTGGGTTTGAAATATATATATTTTGCTTTTCCTCTAGATGTTGGGCTTTACCTCTAGATATCTGGCTTTACCTCTAGATGTTGGGTTTTACCTCTAGATATTGGTCTTTTCCTCTAGATGTTGGGCTTTACCCCTAGATATCTGGATTTACCTGTAGATGTTGGGCTTTACCTCTAGATTTTGGGTTTTCCATCTGGATTTTTGGCTTCTCTCTAGAATCTGGGCTTTACCTCTAGACGTTGGGCTTTACCACTAGATGTTGGGGTTAACCTCTAGATGTTGGTCTTTAGGTCTAGATATTGGACTTTACCTCTAGATGTAGGGTTTTATATCTAGATGTTTTGCTTTACATTTAGATGTTGGTCTTTATCTCTAGATGTTGGGTTATACCTCTATATGTTGTGCTTCACCTCTAGTTGTTAGGCTTTACCTCTAGATGTTTGCATTACATCTAGATGTTTTGCTTTACATTTAGACGTTCGGCTTTATCTCTAGATTTTGGGTTTTAAATCTATATATTTGGCATATCTCTAGATTTTGGGCTCTAACTCTAGGTATTGGTGTTTACCTCTAGATTTTGGACTTTAACTCTGGAAGTTGGGGTTTACCCCTAGATGTTGGGATTTAACTCTAGAATTTGGGTTTGAAATCTATATATTTGGCTTTTCCTCTAGATGTTGGGCTTTACCTCTAGATATCTGGATTTACCTGTAGATGTTGGGCTTTACCTCTAGATTTTGGGCTTTACCTCTAAATGATGCGCTTAAACTCTAAATATTGGGCTTTACCTCTAGATGTTGGGCTTTAGATTTAGAAGTTGGGCTTTACATCTATATTTTGGGCTTTAGATTTAGAAGTTGGGCTTTATATCTAGATTTTGATCTTTACGTCTAGATATTGGGCTTTACCTCTAGATTTTGGGTGTTAGATCTAGAATTTGGGCTTTACATCTAGATTGTGGGCTTTAGATCTAGAAGCTGGGCTTTACATCTAGATTTTGGGCTTTACGTCTAGATATTTGGCTTCACCTCTAGATTTTGGGGTTTAGATCTATATATCTGGCTTTATCTCTAGATGTTGGGCTTTACCTCTACATTTTGGGCTCTACCTCTAGGTATTGGTATTTACACTTAGATTTTTGACTTTAAATCTGGAAGTTGAGCTTTACATCTAGACTTTGGGATTTACCTCTAGATGTTGGGATTTACCACTAGATGTTGGGTTTTACCTCTAGATGTTGGTCTTTAGGTCTAGATATTGGACTTTACCTCTAGATGTAGGGTTTTACATCTAGATGTTTTGCTTTACATTTAGATGTTGGTCTTTATCTCTAGATGTTGGGTTATACCTCTATATGTTGTGCTTCACCTCTAGATGTTAGGCTTTACCTCTAGATGTTTGGATTACATCTAGATGTTTTGCTTTACATTTATACGTTCGGCTTTATCTCTAGATTTTGGGTTTTAAATCTATATATTTGGCATACCTCTAGATTTTGGGCTCTAACTCTAGGTATTGGTGTTTACCTCTAGATTTTGGACTTTAACTCTGGAAGTTGGGGTTTACCCCTAGATGTTCGGATTTAAATCTAGAATTTGGGTTTGAAATCTATATCTTTTGCTTTTCCTCTAGATGTTGGGCTTTACCTCTAGATATCTGGCTTTACCTCTAGATGTTGGGTTTTACCTGTAAATATTGGGCTTTACCTCTAGATTTTGGGCGTTAGATCTAGAATTTGGTCTTTATATCTAGATGTTGGGCTTTAGATCTAGAAGTTGGGCTTTATATCTAGATTTTGATCTTTACGTCTAGATATTGGACTTTACCTCTAGATTTTGGGTTTTAAATCTATATATTTGGCTTTTCCTCTAGATGTTGGGCTTTACCCCTAGATATCTGGATTTACCTGTAGATGTTGGGCTTTACCTCTAGATTTTGGTTTTTACATCTGGAGTTTTGTCTTCTCTCTAGAATCTGGGCTTTATCTCCAGACGTTGGGCTTTACCACTAGATGTTGGGTTTTACCTCTAGATGTTGGTCTTTAGGTCTAGATATTGGACTTTACCTCTAGATGTAGGGTTTTACATCTAGATGTTTTGCTTTACATTTAGATGTTGGTCTTTATCTCTAGATGTTGGGTTATACCTCTATATGTTGTGCTTCACCTATAGATGTTAGGCTTTACATTTAGATGTTTGGATTACATCTAGATGTTTTGCTTTACATTTAGATGTTCGGCTTTATCTCTAGATTTTGGGTTTTAAATCTATATATTTGGCTTTTCTTCTAGATGTTGGGCTTTACCTCTAGATATCGGCTTTACCTCTAGATGTTGGGTTTTACTTCTAGATATTGGTCTTTATCTCTAGAATTTTGGCGATAGATCTAGAATTTGGGCTTTACATCTAGATTTTGGGCTTTACGTCTAGATATTGGGCTTTACCTCTAGATTTTGGGTTTTAAATCTATATATTTGGCTTTTCCTCTAGATGTTGGGCTTTACCTCTAGATATGGGGTTTTACATCTAGATGTTTCCCTTCACCTCTGTAAGTTGTTCTTTACCTGCAGCCATTAGGCTGTAGGACTAGATGATGGGCTTTACCTCTAGAAGTTGAGCTTTACATCTAGATTTTGGGCTTTACCTCTAAATGATGCGCTTAAAATCTAAATATTGGGCTTTACCTCTAGATGTTGGGCTTTAGATTTAGAAGTTGGGCTTTAAATCTAGATTTTGGGCTTTACGTCTAGATATTGGTCTTTACCTCTAGATTTTGGGGTTTATATCTATATATTTGGCTTTTCCTCTAGATGTTGGGCTTTACTCCTAGATATCTGGATTTACCTGTAGATGTTGGGCTTTACCTCTAGATTTTGGGCTTTACCTCTAAATGATGCGCTTAAACTCTAAATATTGGGCTTTACCTCTAGATGTTGGGCTTTAGATTTAGAAGTTGGGCTTTACATCTATATTTTGGGCTTTAGATTTAGAAGTTGGGCTTTATATCTAGATTTTGATCTTTACGTCTAGATATTGGGCTTTACCTCTAGATTTTGGGTTTTATATCTATATATTTGGCTTTTCCTCTAGATGTTGGGCTTTACCCCTAGATATCTGGATTTACCTGTAGATGTTGGGCTTTACCTCTAGATTTTGGGTTTTCCATCTGGATTTTTGGCTTCTCTCTAGAATCTGGGCTTTACCTCCAGACGTTGGGCTTTACCACTAGATGTTGGGGTTAACCTCTAGATGTTGGTCTTTAGGTCTAGATATTGGACTTTACCTCTAGATGTAGGGTTTTACATCTAGATGTTTTGCTTTACATTTAGATGTTCGTCTTTATCTCTAGATGTTGGGTTATACCTCTATATGTTGTGCGTCACCTCTAGATGTTAGGCTTTACCTCTAGATGTTTGGATTACATCTAGATGTTTTGCTTTACATTTAGATGTTGGGCTTTATCTCTAGATTTTGGGTTTTAAATCTATATATTTGGCATATCTCTAGATTTTGGGCTCTAACTCTAGGTATTGGTGTTTACCTCTACATTTTGGACTTTAACTCTGGAAGTTGGGGTTTACTCCTAGATGTTGGGATTTAACTCTAGAATTTGGGTTTGAAATCTCTATATTTTGCTTTTCCTCTAGATGTTGGGCTTTACCTCTAGATATCTGGCTTTACCTCTAGATGTTGGGTTTTACCTCTAGATATTGGTCTTTACCTCTAGATTTTGGGTGTTAGATCTAGAATTTGGGCTTTACATCTAGATTGTGGGCTTTAGATCTAGAAGCTGGGCTTTACATCTAGATTTTGGGCTTTACGTCTAGATATTTGGCTTTACCTCTAGATTTTGTGTTTTAAATCTATATATTTGGGTTTTCCTCTAGATGCTGGGCTTTACCCCTAGATATCTGGCTTTACCTCTAAATGTTGGGCTTTACCTCTAGATTTTGGGGTTTAAATATATATATATTTGGCTTTTCCTCTAGATGTTGGGCTTTACCTCTAGATTTGGGGTTTTCCATCTAGATGTTTGCCTTCACCTCTGTAAGTTGGGCTTTACCTGAAGACATTGGGCTGTAGGGCTAGATGATGGGCTTTACCTCTAGAAGTTGAGCTTTACATCTAGATTTTGGGCTTTACCTCTAAATGATGCGCTTAAACTCTAAATATTGGGCTTTACCTCTAGATGTTGGGCTTTAGATTTACAAGTTGTCTTTACATCTATATTTTGGGCTTTAGATCTAGAAGTTGGGCTTTATATCTAGATTTTGATCTTTACGTCTAGATATTGGGCTTTACCTCTAGATTTTGGGTTTTATATCTATATATTTGGCTTTTCCTCTAGATGTTGGGCTTTACCCCTAGATATCTGGATTTACCTGTAGATGTTGGGCTTTACCTCTAGATTTTGGGTTTTCCATCTGGATTTTTGTCTTCTCTCTAGAATCTGGGCTTTACCTCCAGACGTTGGGCTTTACCACTAGATGTTAGGTTTTACCTCTAGATATTGGTCTTTAGGTCTAGATATTGGAATTTACCTCTAGATGTAGGGTTTTACATCTAGATGTTTTGCTTTACATTTAGATGTTCGGCTTTATCTCTAGATTTTGGGTTTTAAATCTATATATTTGGCTTTTCTTCTAGATGTTGGGCTTTACCTCTAGATATCGGCTTTACCTCTAGATGTTGGGTTTTACTTCTAGATATTGGTCTTTATCTCTAGAATTTTGGCGATAGATCTAGAATTTGGGCTTTACATCTAGATTTTGGGCTTTACGTCTAGATATTGGGCTTTACCTCTAGATTTTGGGTTTTAAATCTATATATTTGGTTTTTCCTCTAGATGTTGGGCTTTACCTCTAGATATGGGGTTTTACATCTAGATGTTTCCCTTCACCTCTGTAAGTTGGGCTTTACCTGCAGCCATTAGGCTGTAGGACTAGATGATGGGCTTTACCTCTAGAAGTTGAGCTTTACATCTAGATTTTGGGCTTTACCTCTAAATGATGCGCTTAAACTCTAAATATTGGGCTTTACCTCTAGATGTTGGGCTTTAGATTTAGAAGTTGGGCTTTACATCTATATTTTGGGCTTTAGATTTAGAAGTTGGGCTTTATATCTAGATTTTGATCTTTACGTCTAGATATTGGGCTTTACCTCTAGATTTTGGGTTTTATATCTATATATTTGGCTTTTCCTCTAGATGTTGGGCTTTACCCCTAGATATCTGGATTTACCTGTAGATGTTGGGCTTTACCTCTAGATTTTGGGTTTTCCATCTGGATTTTTGGCTTCTCTCTAGAATCTGGGCTTTACCTCCAGACGTTGGGCTTTACCACTAGATGTTGGGGTTAACCTCTAGATGTTGGTCTTTAGGTCTAGATATTGGACTTTACCTCTAGATGTAGGGTTTTACATCTAGATGTTTTGCTTTACATTTAGATGGTCTTTATCTCTAGATGTTGGGTTATACCTCTATATGTTGTGCTTCACCTCTAGATGTTAGGCTTTACCTCTAGATGTTTGGATTACATCTAGATGTTTTGCTTTACATTTAGATGTTCGGCTTTATCTCTAGATTTTGGGTTTTAAATCTATATATTTGGCATATCTCTAGATTTTGGGCTCTAACCCTAGGTATTGGTGTTTACCTCTAGATTTTGGACTTTAACTCTGGAAGTTGGGGTTTACCCCTAGATGTTGGGATTTAACTCTAGAATTTGGGTTTGAAATCTATATAATTTGCTTTTCCTCTAGATGTTGGGCTTTACCTCTAGATATCTGGCTTTACCTCTAGATGTTGGGTTTTACCTCTAGATATTGGACTTTACCTCTAGATTTTGGGTGTTAGATCTAGAATTTGGGCTTTACATCTAGATTGTGGGCTTTAGATCTAGAAGCTGGGCTTTACATCTAGATTTTGGGCTTTACGTCTAGATATTTGGCTTCACCTCTAGATTTTGGGGTTTAGATCTATATATCTGGCTTTATCTCTAGATGTTGGGCTTTACCTCTACATTTTGGGCTCTACCTCTAGGTATTGGTATTTACATTTAGATTTTTGACTTTAAATCTGGAAGTTGAGCTTTACATCTAGACTTTGGGATTTACCTCTAGATGTTGGGATTTAACTCTAGAATTTGGGTTTGAAATCTATATATTTTGCTTTTCCTATAGATGTTGGGCTTTACCTCTAGATATCTGGCTTTACCTCTAGATGTTGGGTTTTACCTCTAGATATTGGTCTTTACCTCTAGATTTTGGGTGTTAGATCTAGAATTTGGGCTTTACATCTAGATTGTGGGCTTTAGATCTAGAAGCTGGGCTTTACATCTAGATTTTGGGCTTTACGTCTAGATATTTGGCTTCACCTCTAGATTTTGTGTTTTAAATCTATATATTTGGCTTTTCCTCTAGATGTTGGGCTTTACCCCTAGATATCTGGCTTTACCTCTAAATGTTGGGCTTTACCTCTAGATTTTGGGGTTTAAATATATATATATTTGGCTTTTCCTCTAGATGTTGGGCTTTACCTCTAGATTTGGGTTTTTACATCTAGATGTTCGGCCTTCACCTCTGTAAGTTGGGCTTTACCTGAAGACATTGGGCTGTAGGGCTAGATGATGGGCTTTACCTCTAGAAGTTGAGCTTTACATCTAGATTTTGGGCTTTACCTCTAAATGATGCGCTTAAACTCTAAATATTGGGCTTTACCTCTAGATGTTGGGCTTTAGATTTACAAGTTGTCTTTACATCTATATTTTGGGCTTTAGATCTAGAAGTTGGGCTTTATATCTAGATTTTGATCTTTACGTCTAGATATTGGGCTTTACCTCTAGATTTTGGGTTTTATATCTATATATTTGGCTTTTCCTCTAGATGTTGGGCTTTACCCCTAGATATCTGGATTTACCTGTAGATGTTGGGCTTTACCTCTAGATTTTGGGTTTTCCATCTGGATTTTTGTCTTCTCTCTAGAATCTGGGCTTTACCTCCAGACGTTGGGCTTTACCACTAGATGTTAGGTTTTACCTCTAGATATTGGTCTTTAGGTCTAGATATTGGAATTTACCTCTAGATGTAGGGTTTTACATCTAGATGTTTTGCTTTACATTTAGATGTTCGGCTTTATCTCTAGATTTTGGGTTTTAAATCTATATATTTGGCTTTTCTTCTAGATGTTGGGCTTTACCTCTAGATATCGGCTTTACCTCTAGATGTTGGGTTTTACTTCTAGATATTGGTCTTTATCTCTAGAATTTTGGCGATAGATCTAGAATTTGGGCTTTACGTCTAGATATTGGGCTTTACCTCTAGATTTTGGGTTTTAAATCTATATATTTGGCTTTTCCTCTAGATGTTGGGCTTTACCTCTAGATATGGGGTTTTACATCTAGATGTTTCCCTTCACCTCTGTAAGTTGTTCTTTACCTGCAGCCATTAGGCTGTAGGACTAGATGATGGGCTTTACCTCTAGAAGTTGAGCTTTACATCTAGATTTTGGGCTTTACCTCTAAATGATGCGCTTAAACTCTAAATATTGGGCTTTACTTCTAGATGTTGGGCTTTAGATTTAGAAGTTGGGCTTTAAATCTAGATTTTGGGCTTTACGTCTAGATATTGGTCTTTACCTCTAGATTTTGGGGTTTATATCTATATATTTGGCTTTTCCTCTAGATGTTGGGCTTTACTCCTAGATATCTGGATTTACCTGTAGATGTTGGGCTTTACCTCTAGATTTTGGGCTTTACCTCTAAATGATGCGCTTAAACTCTAAATATTGGGCTTTACCTCTAGATGTTGGGCTTTAGATTTAGAAGTTGGGCTTTACATCTATATTTTGGGCTTTAGATTTAGAAGTTGGGCTTTATATCTAGATTTTGATCTTTACGTCTAGATATTGGGCTTTACCTCTAGATTTTGGGTTTTATATCTATATATTTGGCTTTTCCTCTAGATGTTGGGCTTTACCTCTAGATATCTGGCTTTACCTCTAGATGTTGGGTTTTACCTCTAGATATTGGACTTTATCTCTAGATTTTGGGTGTTAGATCTAGAATTTGGGCTTTACATCTAGATTGTGGGCTTTAGATCTAGAAGCTGGGCTTTACATCTAGATTTTGGGCTTTACGTCTAGATATTTGGCTTCACCTCTAGATTTTGGGGTTTAGATCTATATATCTGGCTTTATCTCTAGATGTTGGGCTTTACCTCTACATTTTGGGCTCTACCTCTAGGTATTGGTATTTACATTTAGATTTTTGACTTTAAATCTGGAAGTTGAGCTTTACATCTAGACTTTGGGATTTACCTCTAGATGTTGGGATTTAACTCTAGAATTTGGGTTTGAAATCTATATATTTTGCTTTTCCTCTAGATGTTGGGCTTTACCTCTAGATATCTGGCTTTACCACTAGATATTGGTCTTTACCTCTAGATTTTGGGTGTTAGATCTAGAATTTGGGCTTTACATCTAGATTGTGGGCTTTATATCTAGAAGCTGGGCTTTACATCTAGATTTTGGGCTTTACGTCTTGATATTTGGCTTCACCTCTAGATTTTGTGTTTTAAATCTATATATTTGGCTTTTCCTCTAGATGTTGGGCTTTACCC
Organism: Leptosomus discolor; assembly: GCF_034619465.1. Classification (NCBI taxonomy): domain Eukaryota; kingdom Metazoa; phylum Chordata; class Aves; order Leptosomiformes; family Leptosomidae; genus Leptosomus; species Leptosomus discolor. Next base: position 2,040,366 of record NW_028237908.1, on the reverse strand, counting down.
CTAGATATCTGGCTTTACCTCTAAATGTTGGGCTTTACCTCTAGATTTTGGGGTTTAAATATATATATATTTGGCTTTTCCTCTAGATGTTGGGCTTTACCTCTAGATTTGGGGTTTTCCATCTGGATTTTTGGCTTCTGTCTAGAATCTGTGCTTTACCTCCAGACGTTGGGCTTTACCACTAGATGTTAGGTTTTACATCTAGATATTGGTCTTTAGGTCTAGATATTGGAATTTACCTCTAGATGTAGGGTTTTACATCGTGATGTTTTGCTTTACATTTAGATGTTCGGCTTTATCTCTAGATTTTGGGTTTTAAATCTATATATTTGGCTTTTCTTCTAGATGTTGGGCTTTACCTCTAGATATCGGCTTTACCTCTAGATGTTGGGTTTTACTTCTAGATATTGGTCTTTATCTCTAGAATTTTGGCGATAGATCTAGAATTTGGGCTTTACATCTAGATTTTGGGCTTTACGTCTAGATATTGGGCTTTACCTCTAGATTTTGGGTTTTAAATCTATATATTTGGCTTTTCCTCTAGATGTTGGGCTTTACCTCTAGATATGGGGTTTTACATCTAGATGTTTCCCTTCACCTCTGTAAGTTGGGCTTTACCTGCAGCCATTAGGCTGTAGGACTAGATGATGGGCTTTACCTCTAGAAGTTGAGCTTTACATCTAGATTTTGGGCTTTACCTCTAAATGATGCGCTTAAAATCTAAATATTGGGCTTTACCTCTAGATGTTGGGCTTTAGATTTAGAAGTTGGGCTTTAAATCTAGATTTTGGGCTTTACGTCTAGATATTGGTCTTTACCTCTAGATTTTGGGGTTTATATCTATATATTTGGCTTTTCCTCTAGATGTTGGGCTTTACTCCTAGATATCTGGATTTACCTGTAGATGTTGGGCTTTACCTCTAGATTTTGGGCTTTACCTCTAAATGATGCGCTTAAACTCTAAATATTGGGCTTTACCTCTAGATGTTGGGCTTTAGATTTAGAAGTTGGGCTTTACATCTATATTTTGGGCTTTAGATTTAGAAGTTGGGCTTTATATCTAGATTTTGATCTTTACGTCTAGATATTGGGCTTTACCTCTAGATTTTGGGTTTTATATCTATATATTTGGCTTTTCCTCTAGATGTTGGGCTTTACCCCTAGATATCTGGATTTACCTGTAGATGTTGGGCTTTACCTCTAGATTTTGGGTTTTCCATCTGGATTTTTGGCTTCTCTCTAGAATCTGGGCTTTACCTCCAGACGTTGGGCTTTACCACTAGATGTTGGGGTTAACCTCTAGATGTTGGTCTTTAGGTCTAGATATTGGACTTTACCTCTAGATGTAGGGTTTTACATCTAGATGTTTTGCTTTACATTTAGATGTTCGTCTTTATCTCTAGATGTTGGGTTATACCTCTATATGTTGTGCGTCACCTCTAGATGTTAGGCTTTACCTCTAGATGTTTGGATTACATCTAGATGTTTTGCTTTACATTTAGATGTTGGGCTTTATCTCTAGATTTTGGGTTTTAAATCTATATATTTGGCATATCTCTAGATTTTGGGCTCTAACTCTAGGTATTGGTGTTTACCTCTACATTTTGGACTTTAACTCTGGAAGTTGGGGTTTACTCCTAGATGTTGGGATTTAACTCTAGAATTTGGGTTTGAAATCTCTATATTTTGCTTTTCCTCTAGATGTTGGGCTTTACCTCTAGATATCTGGCTTTACCTCTAGATGTTGGGTTTTACCTCTAGATATTGGTCTTTACCTCTAGATTTTGGGTGTTAGATCTAGAATTTGGGCTTTACATCTAGATTGTGGGCTTTAGATCTAGAAGCTGGGCTTTACATCTAGATTTTGGGCTTTACGTCTAGATATTTGGCTTTACCTCTAGATTTTGTGTTTTAAATCTATATATTTGGGTTTTCCTCTAGATGCTGGGCTTTACCCCTAGATATCTGGCTTTACCTCTAAATGTTGGGCTTTACCTCTAGATTTTGGGGTTTAAATATATATATATTTGGCTTTTCCTCTAGATGTTGTGCTTTACCTCTAGATTTGGGGTTTTCCATCTAGATGTTTGCCTTCACCTCTGTAAGTTGGGCTTTACCTGAAGACATTGGGCTGTAGGGCTAGATGATGGGCTTTACCTCTAGAAGTTGAGCTTTACATCTAGATTTTGGGCTTTACCTCTAAATGATGCGCTTAAACTCTAAATATTGGGCTTTACCTCTAGATGTTGGGCTTTAGATTTACAAGTTGTCTTTACATCTATATTTTGGGCTTTAGATCTAGAAGTTGGGCTTTATATCTAGATTTTGATCTTTACGTCTAGATATTGGGCTTTACCTCTAGATTTTGGGTTTTATATCTATATATTTGGCTTTTCCTCTAGATGTTGGGCTTTACCCCTAGATATCTGGATTTACCTGTAGATGTTGGGCTTTACCTCTAGATTTTGGGTTTTCCATCTGGATTTTTGTCTTCTCTCTAGAATCTGGGCTTTACCTCCAGACGTTGGGCTTTACCACTAGATGTTAGGTTTTACCTCTAGATATTGGTCTTTAGGTCTAGATATTGGAATTTACCTCTAGATGTAGGGTTTTACATCTAGATGTTTTGCTTTACATTTAGATGTTCGGCTTTATCTCTAGATTTTGGGTTTTAAATCTATATATTTGGCTTTTCTTCTAGATGTTGGGCTTTACCTCTAGATATCGGCTTTACCTCTAGATGTTGGGTTTTACTTCTAGATATTGGTCTTTATCTCTAGAATTTTGGCGATAGATCTAGAATTTGGGCTTTACATCTAGATTTTGGGCTTTACGTCTAGATATTGGGCTTTACCTCCAGATTGTAGATTTTAAATCTATATATCTGGCTTTATCTCTAGATGTTGGGCTTTATCTCTAGATTTTGGGCTCTAACACTAGGTATTGGTGTTTACCTCTTGATTTTGGACTTTAACTTTGGAAGTTGGGCTTTACATCTAGATGTTGGGATTTAACTCTAGAATTTGGGTTTGAAATCTATATATTTTGCTTTTCCTCTAGATGTTGGGCTTTACCTCTAGATATCTGGCTTTACCTCTAGATGTTGGGTTTTACCTCTAGATATTGGACTTTACCTCTAGATTTTGGGTGTTAGATCTAGAATTTGGGCTTTACATCTAGATTGTGGGCTTTAGATCTAGAAGCTGGGCTTTACATCTAGATTTTGGGCTTTACGTCTAGATATTTGGCTTCACCTCTAGATTTTGGGGTTTAGATCTATATATCTGGCTTTATCTCTAGATGTTGGGCTTTACCTCTACATTTTGGGCTCTACCTCTAGGTATTGGTATTTACATTTAGATTTTTGACTTTAAATCTGGAAGTTGAGCTTTACATCTAGACTTTGGGATTTACCTCTAGATGTTGGGATTTAACTCTAGAATTTGGGTTTGAAATCTATATATTTTGCTTTTCCTCTAGATGTTGGGCTTTACCTCTAGATATCTGGCTTTACCTCTAGATATTGGTCTTTACCTCTAGATTTTGGGTGTTAGATCTAGAATTTGGGCTTTACATCTAGATTGTGGGCTTTATATCTAGAAGCTGGGCTTTACATCTAGATTTTGGGCTTTACGTCTAGATATTTGGCTTCACCTCTAGATTTTGTGTTTTAAATCTATATATTTGGCTTTTCCTCTAGATGTTGGGCTTTACCCCTAGATATCTGGCTTTACCTCTAAATGTTGGGCTTTACCTCTAGATTTTGGGGTTTAAATATATATATATTTGGCTTTTCCTCTAGATGTTGGGCTTTACCTCTAGATTTGGGGTTTTCCATCTGGATTTTTGGCTTCTCTCTAGAATCTGGGCTTTACCTCCAGACGTTGGGCTTTACCACTAGATGTTAGGTTTTACCTCTAGATATTGGTCTTTAGGTCTAGATATTGGAATTTACCTCTAGATGTAGGGTTTTACATCTAGATGTTTTGCTTTACATTTAGATGTTCGGCTTTATCTCTAGATTTTGGGTTTTAAATCTATATATTTGGCTTTTCTTCTAGATGTTGGGCTTTACCTCTAGATATCGGCTTTACCTCTAGATGTTGGGTTTTACTTCTAGATATTGGTCTTTATCTCTAGAATTTTGGCGATAGATCTAGAATTTGGGCTTTACATCTAGATTTTGGGCTTTACGTCTAGATATTGGGCTTTACCTCTAGATTTTGGGTTTTAAATCTATATATTTGGCTTTTCCTCTAGATGTTGGGCTTAACCTCTAGATATGGGGTTTTACATCTAGATGTTTCCCTTCACCTCTGTAAGTTGTTCTTTACCTGCAGCCATTAGGCTGTAGGACTAGATGATGGGCTTTACCTCTAGAAGTTGAGCTTTACATCTAGATTTTGGGCTTTACCTCTAAATGATGCGCTTAAAATCTAAATATTGGGCTTTACCTCTAGATGTTGGGCTTTAGATTTAGAAGTTGGGCTTTAAATCTAGATTTTGGGCTTTACGTCTAGATATTGGTCTTTACCTCTAGATTTTGGGGTTTATATCTATATATTTGGCTTTTCCTCTAGATGTTGGGCTTTACTCCTAGATATCTGGATTTACCTGTAGATGTTGGGCTTTACCTCTAGATTTTGGGCTTTACCTCTAAATGATGCGCTTAAACTCTAAATATTGGGCTTTACCTCTAGATGTTGGGCTTTAGATTTAGAAGTTGGGCTTTACATCTATATTTTGGGATTTAGATTTAGAAGTTGGGCTTTATATCTAGATTTTGATCTTTACGTCTAGATATTGGGCTTTACCTCTAGATTTTGGGTTTTATATCTATATATTTGCCTTTTCCTCTAGATGTTGGGCTTTACCTCTAGATATCTGGCTTTACCTCTAGATGTTGGGTTTTACCTCTAGATATTGGACTTTACCTCTAGATTTTGGGTGTTAGATCTAGAATTTGGGCTTTACATCTTGATTGTGGGCTTTAGATCTAGAAGCTGGGCTTTACATCTAGATTTTGGGCTTTACGTCTAGATATTTGGCTTCACCTCTAGATTTTGGGGTTTAGATCTATATATCTGGCTTTATCTCTAGATGTTGGGCTTTACCTCTACATTTTGGGCTCTACCTCTAGGTATTGGTATTTACATTTAGATTTTTGACTTTAAATCTGGAAGTTGAGCTTTACATCTAGACTTTGGGATTTACCTCTAGATGTTGGGATTTAACTCTAGAATTTGGGTTTGAAATCTATATATTTTGCTTTTCCTCTAGATGTTGGGCTTTACCTCTAGATATCTGGCTTTACCTCTAGATATTGGTCTTTACCTCTAGATTTTGGGTGTTAGATCTAGAATTTGGGCTTTACATCTAGATTGTGGGCTTTATATCTAGAAGCTGGGCTTTACATCTAGATTTTGGGCTTTACGTCTAGATATTTGGCTTCACCTCTAGATTTTGTGTTTTAAATCTATATATTTGGCTTTTCCTCTAGATGTTGGGCTTTACCCCTAGATATCTGGCTTTACCTCTAAATGTTGGGCTTTACCTCTAGATTTTGGGGTTTAAATATATATATATTTGGCTTTTCCTCTAGATGTTGGGCTTTACCTCTAGATTTGGGGTTTTCCATCTGGATTTTTGGCTTCTCTCTAGAATCTGGGCTTTACCTCCAGACGTTGGGCTTTACCACTAGATGTTAGGTTTTACCTCTAGATATTGGTCTTTAGGTCTAGATATTGGAATTTACCTCTAGATGTAGGGTTTTACATCTAGATGTTTTGCTTTACATTTAGATGTTCGGCTTTATCTCTAGATTTTGGGTTTTAAATCTATATATTTGGCTTTTCTTCTAGATGTTGGGCTTTACCTCTAGATATCGGCTTTACCTCTAGATGTTGGGTTTTACTTCTAGATATTGGTCTTTATCTCTAGAATTTTGGCGATAGATCTAGAATTTGGGCTTTACATCTAGATTTTGGGCTTTACGTCTAGATATTGGGCTTTACCTCTAGATTTTGGGTTTTAAATCTATATATTTGGCTTTTCCTCTAGATGTTGGGCTTAACCTCTAGATATGGGGTTTTACATCTAGATGTTTCCCTTCACCTCTGTAAGTTGTTCTTTACCTGCAGCCATTAGGCTGTAGGACTAGATGATGGGCTTTACCTCTAGAAGTTGAGCTTTACATCTAGATTTTGGGCTTTACCTCTAAATGATGCGCTTAAAATCTAAATATTGGGCTTTACCTCTAGATGTTGGGCTTTAGATTTAGAAGTTGGGCTTTAAATCTAGATTTTGGGCTTTACGTCTAGATATTGGTCTTTACCTCTAGATTTTGGGGTTTATATCTATATATTTGGCTTTTCCTCTAGATGTTGGGCTTTACTCCTAGATATCTGGATTTACCTGTAGATGTTGGGCTTTACCTCTAGATTTTGGGCTTTACCTCTAAATGATGCGCTTAAACTCTAAATATTGGGCTTTACCTCTAGATGTTGGGCTTTAGATTTAGAAGTTGGGCTTTACATCTATATTTTGGGATTTAGATTTAGAAGTTGGGCTTTATATCTAGATTTTGATCTTTACGTCTAGATATTGGGCTTTACCTCTAGATTTTGGGTTTTATATCTATATATTTGCCTTTTCCTCTAGATGTTGGGCTTTACCTCTAGATATCTGGCTTTACCTCTAGATGTTGGGTTTTACCTCTAGATATTGGACTTTACCTCTAGATTTTGGGTGTTAGATCTAGAATTTGGGCTTTACATCTTGATTGTGGGCTTTAGATCTAGAAGCTGGGCTTTACATCTAGATTTTGGGCTTTACGTCTAGATATTTGGCTTCACCTCTAGATTTTGGGGTTTAGATCTATATATCTGGCTTTATCTCTAGATGTTGGGCTTTACCTCTACATTTTGGGCTCTACCTCTAGGTATTGGTATTTACATTTAGATTTTTGACTTTAAATCTGGAAGTTGAGCTTTACATCTAGACTTTGGGATTTACCTCTAGATGTTGGGATTTAACTCTAGAATTTGGGTTTGAAATCTATATATTTTGCTTTTCCTCTAGATGTTGGGCTTTACCTCTAGATATCTGGCTTTACCTCTAGATGTTGGGTTTTACCTCTAGATATTGGTCTTTACCTCTAGATTTTGGGTGTTAGATCTAGAATTTGGGCTTTACATCTAGATTGTGGGCTTTAGATCTAGAAGCTGGGCTTTACATCTAGATTTTGGGCTTTACGTCTAGATATTTGGCTTCACCTCTAGATTTTGTGTTTTAAATCTATATATTTGGCTTTTCCTCTAGATGTTGGGCTTTACCCCTAGATATCTGGCTTTACCTCTAAATGTTGGGCTTTACCTCTAGATTTTGGGGTTTAAATATATATATATTTGGCTTTTCCTCTAGATGTTGGGCTTTACCTCTAGATTTGGGGTTTTACATCTAGATGTTTGCCTTCACCTCTGTAAGTTGGGCTTTACCTGAAGACATTGGGCTGTAGGGCTAGATGATGGGCTTTACCTCTAGAAGTTGAGCTTTACATCTAGATTTTGGGCTTTACCTCTAAATGATGCGCTTAAACTCTAAATATTGGGCTTTACCTCTAGATGTTGGGCTTTAGATTTACAAGTTGTCTTTACATCTATATTTTGGGCTTTAGATCTAGAAGTTGGGCTTTATATCTAGATTTTGATCTTTACGTCTAGATATTGGGCTTTACCTCTAGATTTTGGGTTTTATATCTATATATTTGGCTTTTCCTCTAGATGTTGGGCTTTACCACTAGATATCTGGATTTACCTGTAGATGTTGGGCTTTACCTCTAGATTTTGGGTTTTCCATCTGGATTTTTGGCTTCTCTCTAGAATCTGGGCTTTACCTCAAGACGTTGGGCTTTACCACTAGATGTTAGGTTTTACCTCTAGATGTTGGTCTTTAGGTCTAGATATTGGACTTTACCTCTAGATGTAGGGTTTTACATCTAGATGTTTTGCTTTACATTTAGATGTTCGGCTTTATCTCTAGATTTTGGGTTTTAAATCTATATATTTGGCTTTTCTTCTAGATGTTGGGCTTTACCTCTAGATATCGGCTTTACCTCTAGATGTTGGGTTTTACTTCTAGATATTGGTCTTTATCTCTAGAATTTTGGCGACAGATCTAGAATTTGGGCTTTACAGCTAGATTTTGGGCTTTACGTCTAGATATTGGGCTTTACCTCTAGATTTTGGGTTTTAAATCTATATATTTGGCTTTTCCTCTAGATGTTGGGCTTTACCTCTAGATATGGGGTTTTACATCTAGATGTTTCCCTTCACCTCTGTAAGTTGGGCTTTACCTGCAGCCATTAGGCTGTAGGACTAGATGATGGGCTTTACCTCTAGAAGTTGAGCTTTACATCTAGATTTTGGGCTTTACCTCTAAATGATGCGCTTAAACTCTAAATATTGGGCTTTACCTCTAGATGTTGGGCTTTAGATTTAGAAGTTGGGCTTTAAATCTAGATTTTGGGCTTTACGTCTAGATATTGGTCTTTACCTCTAGATTTTGGGTTTTATATCTATATATTTGGCTTTTCCTCTAGATGTTGGGCTTTACTCCTAGATATCTGGATTTACCTGTAGATGTTGGGCTTTACCTCTAGATATCTGGCTTTACCTCTAAATGATGCGCTTAAACTCTAAATATTGGGCTTTACCTCTAGATGTTGGGCTTTAGATTTAGAAGTTGGGCTTTACATCTAGATTTTGGGCTTTAGATTTAGAAGTTGGGCTTTACATCTAGATTTTGGGCTTTACGTCTAGATATTGGGCTTCACCTCCAGATTTTGGGGTTTAGCTCTATATATCTGGCTTTATCTCTAGATGTTGGGCTTTACCTCTACATTTTGGGCTTTACCTCTAGGTATTGGTATTTACATTTAGATTTTTTGACTTTAAATCTGGAAGTTGAGCTTTACATCTAGACTTTGGGATTTACCTCTAGATGTTGGGATTTAACTCTAGAATTTGGGTTTGAAATATATATATTTTGCTTTTCCTCTAGATGTTGGGCTTTACCTCTAGATATCTGGCTTTACCTCTAGATGTTGGGTTTTACCTCTAGATATTGGTCTTTTCCTCTAGATGTTGGGCTTTACCCCTAGATATCTGGATTTACCTGTAGATGTTGGGCTTTACCTCTAGATTTTCGGTTTTCCATCTGGATTTTTGGCTTCTCTCTAGAATCTGGGCTTTACCTCTAGACGTTGGGCTTTACCACTAGATGTTGGGGTTAACCTCTAGATGTTGGTCTTTAGGTCTAGATATTGGACTTTACCTCTAGATGTAGGGTTTTATATCTAGATGTTTTGCTTTACATTTAGATGTTGGTCTTTATCTCTAGATGTTGGGTTATACCTCTATATGTTGTGCTTCACCTCTAGTTGTTAGGCTTTACCTCTAGATGTTTGCATTACATCTAGATGTTTTGCTTTACATTTAGACGTTCGGCTTTATCTCTAGATTTTGGGTTTTAAATCTATATATTTGGCATATCTCTAGATTTTGGGCTCTAACTCTAGGTATTGGTGTTTACCTCTAGATTTTGGACTTTAACTCTGGAAGTTGGGGTTTACCCCTAGATGTTGGGATTTAACTCTAGAATTTGGGTTTGAAATCTATATATTTGGCTTTTCCTCTAGATGTTGGGCTTTACCTCTAGATATCTGGCTTTACCTCTAGATGTTGGGTTTTACCTCTAGATATTGGTCTTTATCTCTAGATTTTGGGCGTTAGATCTAGAATTTGGGCTTTACATCTAGATGTTGGGCTTTAGATCTAGAAGTTGGGCTTTACATCTAGATTTTGGGCTTTAAATCTATATATTGGGCTTTTCCTCTAGATGTTGGGCTTTACCTCTAGATATCTGGCTTTACCTATAGATGTTGGGTTTTACCTCTAGCTATTGGTCTTTACCTCTAGATGTTGGGCTTTAGATCTAGAAGTTGGGCTTTTCATCTAGATTTTGGGCTTTACGTTAAGATATTGGGCTTTAGGTCTAGATATTGGGCTTTACCTCTAGATTTTGGGTTTTAAATCTATATATTTGGCTTTTCCTCTAGATGTTGGGCTTTACCTCTAGATTTTGGGTTTTACATCCTGATGTTTGCCTTCACATCTGTAAGTTGGGCTTTACCTGCAGCCATTAGGCTGTAGGACAAGATGATGGGCTTTCCCTCTAGAAGTTGAGCTTTACATCTAGATTTTGGGCTTTACCTCTAAATGATGCGCTTAAACTCTAAATATTGGGCTTTACCTCTAGATGTTGGGCTTTAGATTTAGAAGTTGGGCTTTACATCTATATTTTGGGCTTTAGATTTAGAAGTTGGGCTTTATATCTAGATTTTGATCTTTACGTCTAGATATTGGGCTTTAACTCTAGATTTTGTGTTTTATATCTATATATTTGGCTTTTTCTCTAGATGTTGGGCTTTACCCCTAGATATCTGGATTTACCTGTAGATGTTGGGCTTTACCTCTAAATTTTGGGTTTTCCATCTGGATTTTTGTCTTCTCTCTAGAATCTGGGCTTTACCTCCAGACGTTGGGCTTTACCACTAGATGTTGGGTTTTACCTCTAGATGTTGGTCTTTAGGTCTAGATATTGGACTTTACCTCTAGATGTAGAGTTTTACATCTAGATGTTTTGCTTTACATTTAGATGTTGTCTTTATCTCTAGATGTTGGGTTATACCTCTATATGTTGTGCTTCACCTCTAGATGTTAGTCTTTACCTCTAGATGTTTGGATTACATCTAGATGTTTTGCTTTACATTTAGATGTTCGGCTTTATCTCTAGATTTTGGGTTTTAAATCTATATATTTGGCTTTTCTTCTAGATGTTGGGCTTTACCTCTAGATATCGGCTTTACCTCTAGATGTTGGATTTTACTTCTAGATATTGGACTTTATCTCTAGATTTTGGGCGTTAGATCTAGAATTTGGGCTTTACATCTAGATTTTGGGCTTTAAATATATATATATTTGGCTTTTCCTCTAGATGTTGGGCTTTACCTCTAGATTTTGGGTTTTACATCTAGATGTTTGCCTTCACCTCTGTAAGTTGGGCTTTACCTGCAGACATTGGGCTGTAGGACTAGATGATGGGCTTTACCTCCAGACGTTGGGCCTTACCTCTAGATATCTGGCTTTACCTCTAAATGATGCGCTTAAACTCTAAATATTGGGCTTTACCTCTAGATGTTGGGCTTTAGATTTAGAAGTTGGGCTTTACATCTATAATTTGGGCTTTAGATTTAGAAGTTGGGCTTTACATCTAGATTTTGGGCTTTACGTCTAGATATTGGGCTTTACCTCTAGATTTTGAGTTTTATATCTATATATTTGGCTTTTCCACTAGATGTTGGGCTTTACCTCTACATTTTGGGCTCTACCTCTAGGTATTGGTATTTACATTTAGATTTTTTGACTTTAAATCTGGAAGTTGAGCTTTACATCTAGACTTTGGGATTTACCTCTAGATGTTGGGATTTAACTCTAGAATTTGGGTTTGAAATCTATATAGTTTGCTTTTCCTCTAGATGTTGGGCTTTACCTCTAGATATCTGGCTTTACCTCTAGATGTTGGGTTTTACCTCTAGATATTGGTCTTTTACTCTAGATGTTGGGCTTTACCCCTAGATATCTGTATTTACCTGTAGATGTTGGGCTTTACCTCTAGATTTTGGGTTTTCCATCTGGATTTTTGGCTTCTCTCTAGAATCTGGGCTTTACCTCCAGACGTTGGGCTTTACCACTAGATGTTGGGTTTTACCTCTAGATGTTGGTCTTTAGGTCTAGATATTGGACTTTACCTCTAGATGTAGGGTTTTACATCTAGATGTTTTGCTTTACATTTAGATGTTGGTCTTTATCTCTAGATGTTGGGTTATACCTCTATATGTTGTGCTTCACCTCTAGTTGTTAGGCTTTACCTCTAGATGTTTGCATTACATCTAGATGTTTTGCTTTATATTTAGACGTTCGGCTTTATCTCTAGATTTTGGGTTTTAAATCTATATATTTGGCATATCTCTAGATTTTGGGCTCTAACTCTAGGTATTGGTATTTACCTCTAGATTTTGGAATTTAACTCTGGAATTTTGGGTTTACCCCTAGATGTTGGGATTTAAATCTAGAATTTGGGTTTGAAATCAATATATTTTGCTTTTCCTCTAGATGTTGGGCTTTACCTCTAGATATCTGGCTTTAATTCTAGATGCTGGGTTTTACCTCTAGATATTGGTCTTTATCTCTAGATTTTGGGTGTTAGATCTAGAATTTGGGCTTTACATCTAGATTTTGGGCTTTACGTCTAGATATTGGGCTTTACCTCTAGATTTTGGGTTTTAAATCTATATATTTGGCTTTTCCTCTAGATGTTGGGCTTTACCCCTAGATATCTGGCTTTACCTCTAGATGTTGGGCTTTACCTCTAGGTTTTGGGTTTTAAATATATATATATTTGGCTTTTCCTCTAGATGTTGGGCTTTACCGCTAGATTTGGGGTTTTACATCTAGATGTTTGCCTTCACCTCTGTAAGTTGGGCTTTACCTGCAGACATTGGCCTGTAGGACTAGATGATGGGCTTTACCTCCAGACGTTGGGCTTTACCTCTAGTTATCTGGCTTTACCTCTAAATGATGCGCTTAAACTCTAAATATTGGGCTTTACCTCTAGATGTTGGGCTTTAGATTTAGAAGTTGGGCTTTACATCTAGATTTTGGGCTTTAGATCTAGAAGTTGGGCTTCACCTCTAGATTTTGGGGTTTAGATCTATATATCTGGCTTTATCTCTAGATGTTGGGCTTGACATCTACATTTTGGGCTCTACCTCTAGGTATTGGTATTTTACATTTAGATTTTTCACTTTAAATCTGGAAGTTGAGCTTTACATCTAGACTTTGGGATTTACCTCTAGATGTTGGGATTTAACTCTAGAATTTGGGTTTGAAATCTATATATTTTGCTTTTCCTCTAGATGTTGGGCTTTACCTCTAGATATCTGGCTTTACCTCTAGATGTTGGGCTTTACCTCTAGATATTGGTCTTTACCTCTAGATGTTGGGCTTTAGATCTAGAAGTTGTGCTTTTCATCTAGATTTTGGGCTTTACGTCTAGATATTGGGCTTTACCTCTAGATTTTGGGGTTTATATCTATATATTTGGCTTTTCCTCTAGATGTTGGGCTTTACCCCTCGATATCTGGATTTACCTGTAGATGTTGGGCTTTACCTCTAGATTTTGGGTTTTCCATCTGGATATTTGGCTTCTCTCTAGAATCTGGGCTTTACCTCCAGACATTGGGCTTTACCACTAGATGTTGGGGTTTACCTCTAGATGTTGGTCTTTAGGTCTAGATATTGGACTTTACCTCTAGATGTAGAGTTTTACATCTAGATGTTTTGCTTTACATTTAGATGTTGGTCTTTATCTCTAGATGTTGGGTTATACCTCTATATGTTGTGCTTCACCTCTAGATGTTAGGCTTTACCTCTAGATGTTTGGATTACATCTAGATGTTTTGCTTTACATTTAGACGTTCGGCTTTATCTCTAGATTTTGGGTTTTAAATCTATATATTTGGCATATCTCTAGATTTTGGGCTCTAACTCTAGGTATTGGTGTTTACCTCTAGATTTTGGACTTTAACTCTGGAAGTTGGGCTTTACATCTAGATGTTGGGATTTAACTCTAGAATTTGGGTTTGAAATCTATATATTTGGCTTTTCCTCTAGATGTTGGGCTTTACCTCTAGATATCTGGCTTTACCTCTAGATGTTGGGTTTTACCTCTAGATATTGGTCTTTATCTCTAGATTTTGGGCGTTAGATCTAGAATTTGGGCTTTACATCTAGATGTTTGCTTTAGATCTAGAAGTTGGGCTTTATATCTAGATTTTGGGCTTTAAATCTAGATATTGGGCTTTTCCTCTAGATGTTGGGCTTTACCCCTAGATATCTGGATTTACCTTTAGATGTTGGGCTTTACCTCTAGATTTTGGTTTTTACATCTGGATTTTTGGCTTCTCTCTAGAATCTGGGCTTTACCTCCAGACGTTGGGCTTTACCACTAGATGTTGTTTTTTACCTCCAGATGTTTGTCTTTAGATCTAAATATTGGACTTTACCTCTAGATGTAGGGTTTTACATCTAGATGTTTTGCTTTACATTTAGATGTTGGTCTTTATCTCTAGATGTTGGGTTATACCTCTATATGTTGTGCATCACCTCTAGATGTTAGGCTTTACCTCTAGATGTTTGGATTACATCTAGATGTTTTGCTTTACATTTAGATGTTCAGCTTTATCTCTAGATTTTAGGTTTTAAATCTATATATTTGGCTTTTCTTCTAGATGTTGGGCTTTACCTCTAGATATCGGCTTTACCTCTAGATGTTGGGTTTTACTTCTAGATATTGGTCTTTATCTCTAGATTTTAGGCGTTAGATCTAGAATTTGGGCTTTACATCTAGATTTTGGGCTTTAGATCTAGAATTTGGGGTTTACATCGAGATTTTGGGCTTTACTTCTAGATATTGGGCTTTACCTCTAGATTTTGGGTTTTAAATCTATATATTTGGCTTTTCCTCTAGATGTTGGGCTTTACCCCTAGATATCTGGCTTTACATCTAGATGTTGGGCTTTACCTCTAGGTTTTGGGTTTTAAATATATATATATTTGGCTTTTCCTCTAGATGTTGGGCTTTACCTCTAGATTTTGGGTTTTACATCTAGATGTTTGCCTTCACCTGTGTAAGTTGGGCTTTACCTGCAGACATTGGGCTGTAGGACTAGATGATGGGCTTTACCTCCAGACGTTGGGCTTTACCTCTAGTTATCTGGCTTTACCTCTAAATGATGCGCTTAAACTCTAAATATTGGGCTTTTCCACTAGATGTTGGGCTTTACCTCTAGATATCTGGCTTTACCTCTAGATGTTGGGTTTTACCTCTAGCTATTGGTCTTTTCCTCTAGATGTTGGGCTTTAGATCTAGAATTTGTGCTTTTCATCTAGATTTTGGACTTTACGTCTAGATATTGGGCTTTACCTCTAGTTTTTGGTTTTTAAATCTATATATTTGGCTTTTCCTCTAGATGTTGGGTTTTACCTCTAGATATTGGTCTTTACCTCTAGATGTTGGGCTTTACCTCTAGGTTTTGGGTTTTATATCTATATATTTGGCTTTTCCTCTAGATGTTGGGCTTTACCCCTAGATATCTGGATTTACCTGTAGATGTTGGGCTTTACCTCTAGATTTTGGGTTTTCCATCTGGATATTTGGCTTCTCTCTAGAATCTGGGCTTTACCTCCAGACATTGGGCTTTACCACTAGATGTTGGGTTTTACCTCTAGATGTTGGTCTTTAGGTCTAGATATTGGACTTTACCTCTAGATGTAGGGTTTTACATCTAGATGTTTTGCTTTACATTTAGATGTTGGTCTTTATCTCTAGATGTTGGGTTATACCTCTATATGTTGTGCTTCACCTCTAGATGTTAGGCTTTACCTCTAGATGTTTGGATTACATCTAGATGTTTTGCTTTACATTTAGACGTTTGGTTTTATCTCTAGATTTTGGGTTTTAAATCTATATATTTGGCATATCTCTAGATTTTGGGCTCTAACTCTAGGTATTGGTGTTTACCTCTAGATTTTGGACTTTAACTCTGTAAGTTGGGGTTTACCCCTAGATGTTGGGATATAACTCTAGAATTTGGGTTTGAAATCTATATATTTTGCTTTTCCTCTAGATGTTGGGCTTTACCTCTAGATATCTGGCTTTACCTCTAGATGTTGGGTTTTACCTCTAGATATTGGTCTTTACATCTAGATTTTGGGTGTTAGATCTAGAATTTGGGCTTTACATCTAGATTTTGGTCTTTAGATCTAGAAGCTGGGCTTTACATCTAGATTTTGGGCTTTACGTCTAGATATTTGGCTTTACCTCTAGATTTTGTGTTTTAAATCTATATATTTGGCTTTTCCTCTAGATGTTGGCCTTTACCCCTAGATATCTGGCTTTACCTCTAAATGTTGGGCTTCACCTCTAGATTTTGGGTTTTAAATATATATATATTTGGCTTTTCCTCTAGATGTTGGGCTTTACCGCTAGATTTGGGGTTTTACATCTAGATGTTTGCCTTCACCTCTGTAATTTGGGCTTTACCTGCAGACATTGGGCTGTAGGACTAGATGATGGGCTTTACCTCCAGACGTTGGGCTTTACCTCTAGATATCTGGCTTTACCTCTAGATGTTGGGTTTTACCTCTAGATATTGGTCTTTACCTCTAGATGTTGGGCTTTAGATCTAGAAGTTGTGCTTTTCATCTAGATTTTGGGCTTTTCCTCTAGATGTTGGGCTTTACCTCTAGATTTTGGGTTTTAAATATATATATATTTGGCTTTTCCTCTAGATGTTGGGCTTTACCTCTAGATTTTGGGTTTTACATCCTGATGTTTGCCTTCACCTCTGTAAGCTGGGCTTTACCTGCAGCCATTAGGCTGTAGGACTAGATGATGGGCTTTACCTCTAGAAGTTGAGCTTTACATATAGATTTTGGGCTTTACCTCTAAATGATGCGCTTAAACTCTAAATATTGGGCTTTACCTCTAGATGTTGGGCTTTAGATTTAGAAGTTGGGATTTACATCTATATTTTGGGCTTTAGATCTAGAAGTTGGGATTTATATCTAGATTTTGATCTTTAAGTCTAGATATTGGGCTTTACCTCTAGATTTTGGGTTTTATATCTATATATTTGGCTTTTCCTCTAGATGTTGGGCTTTACCCCTATATATCTGGATTTACCTGTAGATGTTAGGCTTTACCTCTAGATGTTTGGATTACATCTAGATGTTTTGCTTTACATTTAGATGTTCGGCTTTATCTCTAGATTTTGGGTTTTAAATCTATATATTTGGCATATCTCTAGATGTTGGGCTCTAACTCTAGGTATTGGTGTTTACCTCTAGATTTTGGACTTTAACTCTGGAAGTTGGGGTTTACCCCTAGATGTTGGGATTTAACTCTAGAATTTGGGTTTGAAATCTATATATTTTGCTTTTCCACTAGATGTTGGGCTTTACCTCTAGATATCTGGCTTTACCTCTACATGTTGGGTTTTACCTCTAGCTATTGGTCTTTTCCTCTAGATGTTGGGCTTTAGATCTAGAATTTGTGCTTTTCATCTAGATTTTGGGCTTTACGACTAGATATTGGGCTTTACCTCTAGTTTTTGGTTTTTAAATCTATATATTTGGCTTTTCCTCTAGATGTTGGGTTTTACATCTAGATATTGGTCTTTACCTCTAGATGTTGGGCTTTACCTCTAGGTTTTGGGTTTTATATCTATATATTTGGCTTTTCCTCTAGATGTTGGGCTTTACCCCTAGATATCTGGATTTACCTGTAGATGTTGGGCTTTACCTCTAGATTTTGGGTTTTCCATCTGGATATTTGGCTTCTCTCTAGAATCTGGGCTTTACCTCCAGACATTGGGCTTTACCACTAGATGTTGGGGTTTACCTCTAGATGTTGGTCTTTAGGTCTAGATATTGGACTTTACCTCTAGATGTAGGATTTTACATCTAGATGTTTTGCTTTACATTTAGATGTTGGTCTTTATCTCTAGATGTTGGGTTATACCTCTATATGTTGTGCTTCACCTCTAGATGTTAGGCTTTACCTCTAGATGTTTGGATTACATCTAGATGTTTTGCTTTACATTTAGACGTTTGGTTTTATATCTAGATTTTGGGTTTTAAATCTATATATTTGGCATATCTCTAGATTTTGGGCTCTAACTCTAGGTATTGGTGTTTACCTCTAGATTTTGGACTTTAACTCTGGAAGTTGGGGTTTACCCCTAGATGTTGGGATATAACTCTAGAATTTGGGTTTGAAATCTATATATTTTGCTTTTCCTCTAGATGTTGGGCTTTACCTCTAGATATCTGGCTTTACCTCTAGATGTTGGGTTTTACCTCTAGATATTGGTCTTTACCTCTAGATTTTGGGAGTTAGATCTAGAATTTGGGCTTTACATCTAGATTTTGGGCTTTAGATCTAGAAGCTGGGCTTTACATCTAGATTTTGGGCTTTACGTCTAGATATTGGGCTTTACCTCTAGATTTTGGGTTTTAAATCTATATATTTGGCTTTTCCTCTAGATGTTGGCCTTTACCCCTAGATATCTGGCTTTACCTCTAAATGTTGGGCTTCACCTCTAGATTTTGGGTTTTAAATATATATATATTTGGCTTTTCCTCTAGATGTTGGGCTTTACCGCTAGATTTGGGGTTTTACATCTAGATGTTTGCCTTCACCTCTGTAATTTGGGCTTTACCTGCAGACATTGGGCTGTAGGACTAGATGATGGGCTTTACCTCCAGACGTTGGGCTTTACCTCTAGATATCTGGCTTTACCTCTAGATGTTGGGTTTTACCTCTAGATATTGGTCTTTACCTCTAGATGTTGGGCTTTAGATCTAGAAGTTGTGCTTTTCATCTAGATTTTGGGCTTTTCCTCTAGATGTTGGGCTTTACCTCTAGATTTTGGGTTTTAAATATATATATATTTGGCTTTTCCTCTAGATGTTGGGCTTTACCTCTAGATTATGGGTTTTACATCCTGATGTTTGCCTTCACCTCTGTAAGCTGGGCTTTACCTGCAGCCAGTAGGCTGTAGGACTAGATGATGGGCTTTACCTCTAGAAGTTGAGCTTTACATATAGATTTTGGGCTTTACCTCTAAATGATGCGCTTAAACTCTAAATATTGGGCTTTACCTCTAGATGTTGGGCTTTAGATTTAGAAGTTGGGATTTACATCTATATTTTGGGCTTTAGATCTAGAAGTTGGGATTTATATCTAGATTTTGATCTTTACGTCTAGATATTGGGCTTTACCTCTAGATTTTGGGTTTTATATCTATATATTTGGCTTTTCCTCTAGATGTTGGGCTTTACCCCTATATATCTGGATTTACCTGTAGATGTTAGGCTTTACCTCTAGATGTTTGGATTACATCTAGATGTTTTGCTTTACATTTAGATGTTCGGCTTTATCTCTAGATTTTGGGTTTTAAATCTATATATTTGGCATATCTCTAGATGTTGGGCTCTAACTCTAGGTATTGGTGTTTACCTCTAGATTTTGGACTTTAACTCTGGAAGTTGGGGTTTACCCCTAGATGTTGGGATTTAACTCTAGAATTTGGGTTTGAAATCTATATATTTTGCTTTTCCTCTAGATGTTGGGCTTTACCTCTAGATATCTGGCTTTACCTCTAGATGTTGGGTTTTACCTCTAGATATTGGTCTTTACCTCTAGATTTTGGATGTTAGACCAAGAATTTGGGCTTTACATCTAGATTTTGGGCGTTAGATCTAGAATTTGGGCTTTACATCTAGATTTTGGGCTTTACGTCTAGATATTGGGCTTTACCTCTAGGTTTTGGGTTTTAAATCTATATATATTTGGCTTTTCCTCTAGATGTTGGGCTTTACATCTAGATTTGGGGTTTTACATCTAGATGTTTGCCTTCACCTCTAGATGTTGGCTTTACCTGCAGACATTGGGCTGTAGGACTAGATGATGGGCTTTACCTCCAGACGTTGGGCTTTACCTCTAGATATCTGGCTTTACCTAAATGATGCGCTTAAACTCTAAATATTGGGCTTTTCCTCCAGATGTTGGGCTTTAGATTTAGAAGTTGGGCTTTACAACTATCTTTTCGGCTTTAGATTTAGAAGTTGGGCTTTATATCTAGATTTTGATCTTTACGTCTAGATATTGGGCTTTACCTCTAGATTTTGGGTTTTATATCTATATATTTGGCTTTTCCTCTAGATGTTGGGCTTTACCCCTAGATATCTGGATTTACCTGTAGATGTTGGGCTTTACCTCTAGATTTTGGGTTTTCCATCTGGATTTTTGGCTTCTCTCTAGAATCTGGACTTTACCTCCAGACGTTGGGCTTTACCACTAGATGTTGGGGTTAACCTCTAGATGTTGGTCTTTAGGTCTAGATATTGGACTTTACCTCTAGATGTAGGGTTTTACATCTAGATGTTTTGCTTTACATTTAGATGTTCGTCTTTATCTCTAGATGTTGGGTTATACCTCTATATGTTGTGCTTCACCTCTAGATGTTAGGCTTTACCTCTAGATGTTTGGATTACATCTAGATGTTTTGCTTTACATTTAGATGTTCGGATTTATCTCTAGATTTTGGGTTTTAAATCTATATATTTGGCATATCTCTAGATTTTGGCTCTAACTCTAGGTATTGGTGTTTACCTCTAGATTTTGGACTTTAACTCTGGAAGTTGGGGTTTACCCCTAGATGTTGGGATTTAACTCTAGAATTTGGGTTTGAAATCTATATATTTTGCTTTTCCTCTAGATGTTGGGCTTTACCTCTAGATATCTGGCTTTACCTCTAGATGTTGGGTTTTACCTCTAGATATTGGACTTTACCTCTAGATTTTGGGTGTTAGATCTAGAATTTGGGCTTTACATCTAGATTGTGGGCTTTAGATCTAGAAGCTGGGCTTTACATCTAGATTTTGGGCTTTACGTCTAGATATTTGGCTTCACCTCTAGATTTTGGGGTTTAGATCTATATATCTGGCTTTATCTCTAGATGTTGGGCTTTACCTCTACATTTTGGGCTCTACCTCTAGGTATTGGTATTTACATTTAGATTTTTGACTTTAAATCTGGAAGTTGAGCTTTACATCTAGACTTTGGGATTTACCTCTAGATTTTGGGCTTTAACTCTAGAATTTGGGTTTGAAATCTATATATTTTGCTTTTCCTCTAGATGTTGGGCTTTACCCCTAGATATCTGGCTTTACCTCTAGATGTTGGGCTTTACCTCTAGATTTTGGGTTTTAAATATATATATATTTGGCTTTTCCTCTAGATGTTGGGCTTTACCTCTAGATTTTGGGTTTTACATCTAGATGTTTGCCTTCACCTCTGTAAGTTGGGCTTTACCTGCAGACATTGGGCTGTAGGACTAGTTGATGGGCTTTACCTCCAGACGTTGGGCTTTACCCCTAGATATCTGGCTTTACCTCTAAATGTTGGGCTTTACCTCTATATTTTGGGTTTTAAATATATATATATATTTGGCTTTTCCTCTAGATGTTGGGCTTTACCTCTAGATTTGGGGTTTTACATCTAGATGTTTGCCTTCACCTCTGTAAGTTGGGCTTTACCTGCAGACATTGGGCTGTAGGACTAGATGATGGGCTTTACCTCCAGACGTTGGGCTTTACCTCTAGATATCTGGCTTTACCTCTAGATGTTGGGTTTTACCTCTAGATATTGGTCTTTACATCTATATTTTGGGCTTTAGATCTAGAAGTTGGGCTTTACATCTAGATTTTGGGCTTTAGATCTAGAAGTTGGGCTTTACATCTAGATTTTGGGCTTTACGTCTAGATATTGGGCTTTACCTCTAGATTTTGGGTTTTAAATCTATATATTTGCCTTTTCCTCTAGATGTTGGGCTTTACCCCTAGATATCTGGCTTTACCTCTAGATGTTGGGCTTTACCTCTAGGTTTTGGGTTTTAAATATATATATATTTGGCTTTTCCTCTAGATGTTGGGCTTTACCTCTAGATTTTGGGATTTACATCTAGATGTTTGCCTTCACCTCTGTAAGTTGGGCTTTACCTGCAGACATTGGGCTGTAGGGCTAGATGATGGGCTTTACATCCAGACGTTGGGCTTTACCTCTAGATTTTGGATTTTAAATCTATATATCTGGCTTTATCTCTAGATGTTGGGCTTTATCTCTAGATTTTGGGCTCTAACACTAGGTATTGGTGTTTACCTCTTGATTTTGGACTTTAACTTTGGAAGTTGGGCTTTACATCTAGATGTTGGGATTTAACTCTAGAATTTGGGTTTGAAATCTATATATTTTGCTTTTCCTCTAGATGTTGGGCTTTACCTCTAGATATCTGGCTTTACCTCTAGATGTTGGGCTTTACATCTAGATGTTGGGATTTAACTCTAGAATTTGGGTTTGAAATCTATATATTTTGCTTTTCCTCTAGATGTTGGGCTTTACCTCTAGATATCTGGCTTTACCTCTAGATGTTGGGCTTTACCTCTAGATTTTGTGTTTTAAATATATATATATTTGGCTTTTCCTCTAGATGTTGGGCTTTACCGCTAGATTTGGGGTTTTACATCTAGATGTTTGCCTTCACCTCTGTAAGTTGGGCTTTACCTGCAGACATTGGGCTGTAGGACTAGATGATGGGCTTTACCTCCAGACGTTGGGCTTTACCTCTAGATATCTGGCTTTACCTCTAGATGTTGGGTTTTACCTCTAGATATTGGTCTTTACCTCTAGATGTTGGGCTTTAGATCTAGAAGTTGTGCTTTTCATCTAGATTTTGGGCTTTACGTCTAGATATTTGGCTTTAGGTCTAGATATTGGGCTTTACCTCTAGATTTTGGGTTTTAAATCTATATATTTGGCTTTTCCTCTAGATGTTGGGCTTTACCTCTAGATTTTGGGTTTTACATCTAGATGTTTGCCTTCACCTCTGTAAGCTGGGCTTTACCTGCAGCCATTAGGCTGTAGGACTAGATGATGGGCTTTACCTCTAGAAGTTGAGCTTTACATCTAGATTTTGGGCTTTACCTCTAAATGATGCGCTTAAACTCTAAATATTGGGCTTTACCTCTAGATGTTGGGCTTTAGATTTAGAAGTTGGGATTTACATCTATATTTTGGGCTTTAGGTCTAGAAGTTGGGATTTATATCTAGATTTTGATCTTTACGTCTAGATATTGGGCTTTACCTCTAGATTTTGGGTTTTAAATCTATATATTTGGCTTTTCCTCTAGATGTTGGGCTTTACCCCTAGATATCTGGATTTACCTGTAGATGTTAGGCTTTACCTCTAGATGTTTGGATTACATCTAGATGTTTTGCTTTACATTTAGATGTTCGGCTTTATCTCTAGATTTTGGGTTTTAAATCTATATATTTGGCTTTTCTTCTAGATGTTGGGCTTTACCTCTAGATATCTGCTTTACCTCTAGATGTTGGGTTTTACTTCTAGATATTGTTCTTTATCTCTAGATTTTGGGCGTTAGATCTAGAATTTGGACTTTAAATCTAGATTTTGGGCTTTAGATCTAGCAGTTGGGGTTTACATCTAGATTTTGGGTTTAACTCTAGATATTGGGCTTTACCTCTAGATTTTGGGCTTTACCTCTAGATTTTGGGTTTTAAATCTATATATTTGGCTTTTCCTCTAGATGTTGGGCTTTACCCCTAGATATCTGGATTTACCTGTAGATGTTGGGCTTTACCTCTAGATTTTGGGTTTTCCATCTGGATTTTTGGCTTCTCTCTAGAATCTGGGCTTTACCTCCAGACGTTGGGCTTTACCACTAGATGTTGGGTTTTACCTCTAGATGTTGGTCTTTAGGTCTAGATATTGGACTTTACCTCTAGATGTAGGTTTTTACATCTAGATGTTTTGCTTTACATTTAGATGTTGGTCTTTATCTCTAGATGTTGGGTTATACCTCTATATGTTGTGCTTCACCTCTAGATGTTAGGCTTTACCTCTAGATGTTTGGATTACATCTAGATGTTTTGCTTTACATTTAGATGTTCGGCTTTATCTCTAGATTTTGGGTTTTAAATCTATATATTTGGCTTTATCTCTAGATGTTGGGCTTTATCTCTGGATTTTGGGCTCTAACACTAGGTATTGGTGTTTACCTCTAGATTTTGGACTTTAACTTTGGAAGTTGGGCTTTACATCTAGATGTTGGGATTTAACTCTAGAATTTGGGTTTGAAATCTATATATTTTGCTTTTCCTCTAGATGTTGGGCTTTACCTCTAGATATCTGGCTTTACCTCTAGATGTTGGGCTTTACCTCTAGATTTTGTGTTTTAAATATATATATATTTGGCTTTTCCTCTAGATGTTGGGCTTTACCGCTAGATTTGGGGTTTTACATCTAGATGTTTGCCTTCACCTCTGTAAGTTGGGCTTTACCTGCAGACATTGGGCTGTAGGACTAGATGATGGGCTTTACCTCCAGACGTTGGGCTTTACCTCTAGATATCTGGCTTTACCTCTAGATGTTGGGCTTTAGATCTAGAAGTTGTGCTTTTCATCTAGATTTTGGGCTTTACGTCTAGATATTGGGCTTTAGGTCTAGATATTGGGCTTTACCTCTAGATTTTGGGTTTTAAATCTATATATTTGGCTTTTCCTCTAGATGTTGGGCTTTACCTCTAGATTTTGGGTTTTACATCCTGATGTTTGCCTTCACCTCTGTAAGCTGGGCTTTACCTGCAGCCATTAGGCTGTAGGACTAGATGATGGGCTTTACCTCTAGAAGTTGAGCTTTACATCTAGATTTTGGGCTTTACCTCTAAATGATGCGCTTAAACTCTAAATATTGGGCTTTACCTCTAGATGTTGGGCTTTAGATTTAGAAGTTGGGATTTACATCTATATTTTGGGCTTTAGGTCTAGAAGTTGGGATTTATATCTAGATTTTGATCTTTACGTCTAGATATTGGGCTTTACCTCTAGATTTTGGGTTTTATATCTATATATTTGGCTTTTCCTCTAGATGTTGGGCTTTACCCCTAGATATCTGGATTTACCTGTAGATGTTAGGCTTTACCTCTAGATGTTTGGATTACATCTAGATATTTTGCTTTACATTTAGATGTTCGGCTTTATCTCTAGATTTTGGGTTTTAAATCTATATATTTGGCTTTTCTTCTAGATGTTGGGCTTTACCTCTAGATATCTGCTTTACCTCTAGATGTTGGGTTTTACTTCTAGATATTGGTCTTTATCTCTAGATTTTGGGCGTTAGATCTAGAATTTGGACTTTAAATCTAGATTTTGGGCTTTAGATCTAGCAGTTGGGGTTTACATCTAGATTTTGGGTTTAACTCTAGATATTGGGCTTTAAGTCTAGATATTGGGCTTTACCTCTAGATTTTGGGTTTTAAATCTATATATTTGGCTTTTCCTCTAGATGTTGGGCTTTACCTCTAGATTTTGGGTTTTACATCTAGATGTTTGCCTTCACCTCTGTAAGTTGGGCTTTACCTGCAGACATTGGGCTGTAGGACTAGATGATGGGCTTTACCTCTAGAAGTTGGGCTTTACATCTAGATTTTGGGCTTTACCTCTAAATGATGCGCTTAAACTCTAAATATTGGGCTTTACGTCTAGATGTTGGGCTTTACCTCTAGATTTTGGGTTTTACATCTAGATGTTTGCCTTCACCTCTGTAAGTTGGGCTTTACCTGCAGACATTGGGCTGTAGGACTAGATGATGGGCTTTACCTCTAGTTATCTGGCTTTACCTCTAAATGATGCGCTTAAACTCTAAATATTGGGCTTTATCTCTAGATGTTGGGCTTTACCTCTACATTTTGGGCTCTACCTCTAGGTATTGGTATTTAAATTTAGATTTTTTGACTTTAAATCTGGAACTTGAGCTTGACATCTAGACTTTGGGATTTACCTCTAGATGTTGGGATTTAACTCTAGAATTTGGGTTTGAAATCTATATATTTTGCTTTTCCTCTAGATGTTGGGCTTTACCTCTAGATATCTGACTTTACCTCTAGATGTTGGGTTTTACCTCTAGATATTGGTCTTTACCTCTAGATGTTGGGCTTTACCTCTAGGTTTTGGGTTTTAAATATATATATATTTGGCTTTTCCTCTAGATGTTGGGCTTTACGTCTAGATATTGGGCTTTACCTCTAGATTTTGGGTTTTATATCTATATATTTGGCATATCTCTAGATTTTGGGCTCTAACTCTAGGTATTGGTGTTTACCTCTAGATTTTGGACTTTAACTCTGGAAGTTGGAGTTTACCCCTAGATGTTGGGATTTAACTCTAGAATTTGGGTTTGAATTCTATATATTTTGCTTTTCCTCTAGATGTTGGGCTTTACCTCTAGATATCTGGCTTTACCTCTAGATGTTGGGTTTTACCTCTAGCTATTGGTCTTTACCTCTAGATGTTAGGCTTTAGATCTAGAAGTTGTGCTTTTCATCTAGATTTTGGGCTTTACGTCTAGATATTGGGCTTTACCTCTAGATTTTGGGTTTTAAATCTATATATTTGGCTTTTCCTCTAGATGTTGGGTTTTACCTCTAGATATTGGTCTTTACCTCTAGATGTTGGGCTTTACCTCTAGGTTTTGGGTTTTATATCTATATATTTGGCTTTTCCTCTAGGTGTTGGGCTTTACCCCTAGATATCTGGATTTACCTGTAGATGTTGGGCTTTACCTCTAGATTTTGGGTTTTCCATCTGGATATTTGGCTTCTCTCTAGAATCTGGGCTTTACCTCCAGATGTTGGGCTTTACCACTAAATGTTGGGTTTTACCTCTAGATGTTGGTCTTTAGGTCTAGATATTGGACTTTACCTCTAGATGTAGGGTTTTACATCTAGATGTTTTGCTTTACATTTAGATGTTGGTCTTTATCTCTAGATTTTGGGTTATACCTCTATATGTTGTGCTTCACCTCTAGATGTTAGGCTTTACCTCTAGATGTTTGGATTACATCTAGATGTTTTGCTTTACATTTAGATGTTCGGTTTTATCTCTAGATTTTGGGTTTTAAATCTATATATATGGCATATCTCTAGATTTTGGGCTCTAACTCTAGGTATTGGTGTTTACCTCTAGATTTTGGACTTTAACTCTGGAAGTTGGGGTTTACCCCTAGATGTTGGGATTTAACTCTAGAATTTGGGTTTGAAATCTATATATTTTGCTTTTCCTCTAGATGTTGGGCTTTACCTCTAGATATCTGGCTTTACCTCTAGATGTTGGGTTTTACCTCTAGATATTGGTCTTTATCTCTAGATTTTGGGTGTTAGATCTAGAATTTGGGCTTTACATCTAGATTTTGGGCTTTAGATCTAGAAGCTGGGCTTTACATCTAGATTTTGGGCTTTACGTCTAGATATTGGGCTTTACCTCTAGATTTTGGGTTTTAAATCTATATATTTGGCTTTTCCTCTAGATGTTGGCCTTTACCCCTAGATATCTGGCTT
The DNA here is from genome assembly GCF_034619465.1 of Leptosomus discolor. Classification (NCBI taxonomy): domain Eukaryota; kingdom Metazoa; phylum Chordata; class Aves; order Leptosomiformes; family Leptosomidae; genus Leptosomus; species Leptosomus discolor. The sequence continues at coordinate 2,013,208 of NW_028237908.1, read as the reverse complement.
TACCTCTAAATGTTGGGCTTCACCTCTAGATTTTGGGTTTTAAATATATATATATTTGGCTTTTCCTCTAGATGTTGGGCTTTACCGCTAGATTTGGGGTTTTACATCTAGATGTTTGCCTTCACCTCTGTAATTTGGGCTTTACCTGCAGACATTGGGCTGTAGGACTAGATGATGGGCTTTACCTCCAGACGTTGGGCTTTACCTCTAGATATCTGGCTTTACCTCTAGATTTTGGGTTTTACCTCTAGATATTGGTCTTTACCTCTAGATGTTGGGCTTTAGATCTAGAAGTTGTGCTTTTCATCTAGATTTTGGGCTTTACGTCTAGATATTGGGCTTTACCTCTAGATTTTGGGTTTTATATCTATATATTTGGCTTTTCCTCTAGATGTTGGGCTTTACCCCTAGATATCTGGATTTACCTGTAGATGTTGGGCTTTACCTCTAGATTTTGGGTTTTCCATCTGGATTTTTGGCTTCTCTCTAGAATCTGGGCTTTACCTCCAGACGTTGGGCTTTACCACTAGATGTTGGGTTTTACCTCTAGATGTTGGTCTTTAGGTCTAGATATTGGACTTTACCTCTAGATGTAGGGTTTTACATCTAGATGTTTTGCTTTACATTTAGATGTTGGTCTTTATCTCTAGATGTTGGGTTATACCTCTATATGTTGTGCTTCACCTCTAGATGTTAGGCTTTACCTCTAGATGTTTGGATTACATCTAGATGTTTTGCTTTACATTTAGATGTTCGGCTTTATCTCTAGATTTTGGGTTTTAAATCTATATATTTGGCTTTATCTCTAGATGTTGGGCTTTATCTCTAGATTTTGGGCTCTAACACTAGGTATTGGTGTTTACCTCTAGATTTTGGACTTTAACTTTGGAAGTTGGGCTTTACATCTAGATATTGGGCTTTACCTCTAGAATTTGGGTTTGAAATCTATATATTTTGCTTTTCCTCTAGATGTTGGGCTTTACCTCTAGATATCTGGCTTTACCTCTAGATGTTGGGCTTTACCTCTAGATTTTGTGTTTTAAATATATATATATTTGGTTTTTCCTCTAGATGTTGGGCTTTACCTCTAGATTTGGGGTTTTACATCTAGATGTTTGCCTTCACCTCTGAAAGTTGGGCTTTACCTGCAGACATTGGGCTGTAGGACTAGATGATGGGCTTTACCTCCAGACGTTGGGCTTTACCTCTAGATTTTGGATTTTAAATCTATATATCTGGCTTTATCTCTAGATGTTGGGCTTTATCTCTAGATTTTGGGCTCTAACACTAGGTATTGGTGTTTACCTCTTGATTTTGGACTTTAACTCTGGAAGTTGGGCTTTACCTCTAGATGTTGGGATTTAACTCTAGAATTTGGGTTTGAAATCTATATATTTTGCTTTTCCTCTAGATGTTGGGCTTTACCTCTAGATATCTGGCTTTACCTCTAGATGTTGGGCTTTACATCTAGATGTTGGGATTTAACTCTAGAATTTGGGTTTGAAATCTATATATTTTGCTTTTCCTCTAGATGTTGGGCTTTACCTCTAGATATCTGGCTTTACCTCTAGATGTTGGGCTTTACCTCTAGATTTTGTGTTTTAAATATATATATATTTGGCTTTTCCTCTAGATGTTGGGCTTTACCGCTAGATTTGGGGTTTTACATCTAGATGTTTGCCTTCACCTCTGTAAGTTGGGCTTTACCTGCAGACATTGGGCTGTAGGACTAGATGATGGGCTTTACCTCCAGACGTTGGGCTTTACCTCTAGATATCTGGCTTTACCTCTAGATGTTGGGCTTTAGATCTAGAAGTTGTGCTTTTCATCTAGATTTTGGGCTTTACGTCTAGATATTGGGCTTTAGGTCTAGATATTGGGCTTTACCTCTAGATTTTGGGTTTTAAATCTATATATTTGGCTTTTCCTCTAGATGTTGGGCTTTACCTCTAGATTTTGGGTTTTACATCCTGATGTTTGCCTTCACCTCTGTAAGCTGGGCTTTACCTGCAGCCATTAGGCTGTAGGACTAGATGATGGGCTTTACCTCTAGAAGTTGAGCTTTACATCTAGATTTTGGGCTTTACCTCTAAATGATGCGCTTAAACTCTAAATATTGGGCTTTACCTCTAGATGTTGGGCTTTAGATTTAGAAGTTGGGATTTACATCTATATTTTGGACTTTAGGTCTAGAAGTTGGGATTTATATCTAGATTTTGATCTTTACGTCTAGATATTGGGCTTTACCTCTAGATTTTGGGTTTTATATCTATATATTTGGCTTTTCCTCTAGATGTTGGGCTTTACCCCTAGATATCTGGATTTACCTGTAGATGTTAGGCTTTACCTCCTGATGTTTGGATTACATCTAGATGTTTTGCTTTACATTTAGATGTTCGGCTTTATCTCTAGATTTTGGGTTTTAAATCTATATATTTGGCTTTTCTTCTAGATGTTGGGCTTTACCTCTAGATATCTGCTTTACCTCTAGATGTTGGGTTTTACTTCTAGATATTGGTCTTTATCTCTAGATTTTGGGCGTTAGATCTAGAATTTGGACTTTAAATCTAGATTTTGGGCTTTAGATCTAGAAGTTGGGGTTTACATCTAGATTTTGGGTTTAACTCTAGATATTGGGCTTTAAGTCTAGATATTGGGCTTTACCTCTAGATTTTGGGTTTTAAATCTATATATTTGGCTTTTCCTCTAGATGTTGGGCTTTACCTCTAGATTTTGGGTTTTACATCTAGATGTTTGCCTTCACCTCTGTAAGTTGGGCTTTACCTGCAGACATTGGGCTGTAGGTCTAGATGATGGGCTTCACCTCTAGAAGTTGGGCTTTACATCTAGATTTTGGGCTTTACCTCTAAATGATGCGCTTAAACTCTAAATATTGGGCTTTACGTCTAGATGTTGGGCTTTACCTCTAGATTTTGGGTTTTACATCTAGATGTTTGCCTTCACCTCTGTAAGTTGGGCTTTACCTGCAGACATTGGGCTGTAGGACTAGATGATGGGCTTTACCTCTAGTTATCTGGCTTTACCTCTAAATGATGCGCTTAAACTCTAAATATTGGGCTTTATCTCTAGATGTTGGGCTTTACCTCTACATTTTGGGCTCTACCTCTAGGTATTGGTATTTAAATTTAGATTTTTTGACTTTAAATCTGGAAGTTGAGCTTGACATCTAGACTTTGGGATTTACCTCTAGATGTTGGGATTTAACTCTAGAATATGGGTTTGAAATCTATATATTTTGCTTTTCCTCTAGATGTTGGGCTTTACCTCTAGATATCTGACTTTACCTCTAGATGTTGGGTTTTACCTCTAGATATTGGTCTTTACCTCTAGATGTTGGGCTTTACCTCTAGGTTTTGGGTTTTAAATATATATATATTTGGCTTTTCCTCTAGATGTTGGGCTTTACGTCTAGATATTGGGCTTTACCTCTAGATTTTGGGTTTTATATCTATATATTTGGCATATCTCTAGATTTTGGGCTCTAACTCTAGGTATTGGTGTTTACCTCTAGATTTTGGACTTTAACTCTGGAAGTTGGGGTTTACCCCTAGATGTTGGGATTTAACTCTAGAATTTGGGTTTGAAATCTATATATTTTGCTTTTCATCTAGATGTTGGGCTTTACCTCTAGATATCTGGCTTTACCTCTAGATGTTGGGTTTTACCTCTAGCTATTGGTCTTTACCTCTAGATGTTGGGCTTTAGATCTAGAAGTTGTGCTTTTCATCTAGATTTTGGGCTTTACGTCTAGATATTGGGCTTTACCTCTAGATTTTGGGTTTTAAATCTATATATTTGGCTTTTCCTCTAGATGTTGGGTTTTACCTCTAGATATTGGTCTTTACCTCTAGATGTTGGGCTTTACCTCTAGGTTTTGGGTTTTATATCTATATATTTGGCTTTTCCTCTAGATGTTGGGCTTTACCCCTAGATATCTGGATTTACCTGTAGATGTTGGGCTTTACCTCTAGATTTTGGGTTTTCCATCTGGATATTTGGCTTCTCTCTAGAATCTGGGCTTTACCTCCAGACGTTGGGCTTTACCACTAGATGTTGGGTTTTACCTCTAGATGTTGGTCTTTAGGTCTAGATATTGGACTTTACCTCTAGATGTAGGGTTTTACATCTAGATGTTTTGCTTTACATTTAGATGTTGGTCTTTATCTCTAGATTTTGGGTTATACCTCTATATGTGGTGCTTCACCTCTAGATGTTAGGCTTTACCTCTAGATGTTTGGATTACATCTAGATGTTTTGCTTTACATTTAGATGTTCGGTTTTATCTCTAGATTTTGGGTTTTAAATCTATATATATGGCATATCTCTAGATTTTGGGCTCTAACTCTAGGTATTGGTATTTACCTCTAGATTTTGGACTTTAACTCTGGAAGTTGGGGTTTACCCCTAGATGTTGGGATTTAACTCTAGAATTTGGGTTTGAAATCTATATATTTTGCTTTTCCTCTAGATGTTGGGCTTTACCTCTAGATATCTGGCTTTACCTCTAGATGTTGGGTTTTACCTCTAGATATTGGTCTTTATCTCTAGATTTTGGGTGTTAGATCTAGAATTTGGGCTTTACATCCAGATTTTGGGCTTTAGATCTAGAAGCTGGGCTTTACATCTAGATTTTGGGCTTTACGTCTAGATTATGGGCTTTACCTCTAGATTTTGGGTTTTAAATCTATATATTTGGCTTTTCCTCTAGATGTTGGGCTTTACCCCTAGATATCTGGCTTTACCTCTAAATGTTGGGCTTCACCTCTAGATTTTGGGTTTTAAATATATATATATTTGGCTTTTCCTCTAGATGTTGGGCTTTACCGCTAGATTTGGGGTTTTACATCTAGATGTTTGCCTTCACCTCTGTAATTTGGGCTTTACCTGCAGACATTGGGCTGTAGGACTAGATGATGGGCTTTACCTCCAGACGTTGGGCTTTACCTCTAGATATCTGGCTTTACCTCTAGATGTTGGGCTTTAGATCTAGAAGTTGTGCTTTTCATCTAGATTTTGGGCTTTACGTCTAGATATTGGGCTTTACCTCTAGATTTTGGGGTTTATATCTATATATTTGGCTTTTCCTCTAGATGCTGGGCTTTACCCCTAGATATCTGGATTTACCTGTAGATGTTGGGCTTTACCTCTAGATTTTGGGTTTTCCATCTGGATTTTTGGCTTCTCTCTAGAATCTGGGCTTTACCTCCAGACGTTGGGCTTTACCACTAGATGTTGGGTTTTACCTCTAGATGTTGGTCTTTAGGTCTAGATATTGGACTTTACCTCTAGATGTAGGGTTTTACATCTAGATGTTTTGCTTTACATTTAGATGTTGGTCTTTATCTCTAGATGTTGGGTTATACCTCTATATGTTGTGCTTCACCTCTAGATGTTAGGCTTTACCTCTAGATGTTTGGATTACATCTAGATGTTTTGCTTTACATTTAGATGTTCGGCTTTATCTCTAGATTTTGGGTTTTAAATCTATATATTTGGCTTTATCTCTAGATGTTGGGCTTTATCTCTAGATTTTGGGCTCTAACACTAGGTATTGGTGTTTACCTCTAGATTTTGGACTTTAACTTTGGAAGTTGGGCTTTACATCTAGATGTTGGGATTTAACTCTAGAATTTGGGTTTGAAATCTATATATTTTGCTTTTCCTCTAGATGTTGGGCTTTACCTCTAGATTTTGTGTTTTAAATATATATATATTTGGCTTTTCCTCTAGATGTTGGGCTTTACCTCTAGATTTGGGGTTTTACATCTAGATGTTTGCCTTCACCTCTGAAAGTTGGGCTTTACCTGCAGACATTGGGCTGTAGGACTAGATGATGGGCTTTACCTCCAGACGTTGGGCTTTACCTCTAGATTTTGGATTTTAAATCTATATATCTGGCTTTATCTCTAGATGTTGGGCTTTATCTCTAGATTTTGGGCTCTAACACTAGGTATTGGTGTTTACCTCTTGATTTTGGACTTTAACTTTGGAAGTTGGGCTTTACATCTAGATGTTGGGATTTAACTCTAGAATTTGGGTTTGAAATCTATATATTTTGCTTTTCCTCTAGATGTTGGGCTTTACCTCTAGATATCTGGCTTTACCTCTAGATGTTGGGCTTTACATCTAGATGTTGGGATTTAACTCTAGAATTTGGGTTTGAAATCTATATATTTTGCTTTTCCTCTAGATGTTGGGCTTTACCTCTAGATATCTGGCTTTACCTCTAGATGTTGGGCTTTACCTCTAGATTTTGTGTTTTAAATATATATATATTTGGCTTTTCCTCTAGATGTTGGGCTTTACCGCTAGATTTGGGGTTTTACATCTAGATGTTTGCCTTCACCTCTGTAAGTTGTGCTTTACCTGCAGACATTGGGCTGTAGGACTAGATGATGGGCTTTACCTCCAGACGTTGGGCTTTACCTCTAGATATCTGGCTTTACCTCTAGATGTTGGGCTTTAGATCTAGAAGTTGTGCTTTTCATCTAGATTTTGGGCTTTACGTCTAGATATTTGGCTTTAGGTCTAGATATTGGGCTTTACCTCTAGATTTTGGATTTTAAATCTATATATTTGGCTTTTCCTCTAGATGTTGGGCTTTACCTCTAGATTTTGGGTTTTACATCCTGATGTTTGCCTTCACCTCTGTAAGCTGGGCTTTACCTGCAGCCATTAGGCTGTAGGACTAGATGATGGGCTTTACCTCTAGAAGTTGAGCTTTACATCTAGATTTTGGGCTTTACCTCTAAATGATGCGCTTAAACTCTAAATATTGGGCTTTACCTCTAGATGTTGGGCTTTAGATTTAGAAGTTGGGATTTACATCTATATTTTGGGCTTTAGGTCTAGAAGTTGGGATTTATATCTAGATTTTGATCTTTACGTCTAGATATTGGGCTTTACCTCTAGATTTTGGGTTTTATATCTATATATTTGGCTTTTCCTCTAGATGTTGGGCTTTACCCCTAGATATCTGGATTTACCTGTAGATGTTAGGCTTTACCTCCTGATGTTTGGATTACATCTAGATGTTTTGTTTTACATTTAGATGTTCGGCTTTATCTCTAGATTTTGGGTTTTAAATCTATATATTTGGCTTTTCTTCTAGATGTTGGGCTTTACCTCTAGATATCTGCTTTACCTCTAGATGTTGGGTTTTACTTCTAGATATTGGTCTTTATCTCTAGATTTTGGGCGTTAGATCTAGAATTTGGACTTTAAATCTAGATTTTGGGCTTTAGATCTAGAAGTTGGGGTTTACATCTAGATTTTGGGTTTAACTCTAGATATTGGGCTTTAAGTCTAGATATTGGGCTTTACCTCTAGATTTTGGGTTTTAAATCTATATATTTGGCTTTTCCTCTAGATGTTGGGCTTTACCTCTAGATTTTGGGTTTTACATCTAGATGTTTGCCTTCACCTCTGTAAGTTGGGCTTTACCTGCAGACATTGGGCTGTAGGACTAGATGATGGGCTTCACCTCTAGAAGTTGGGCTTTACATCTAGATTTTGGGCTTTACCTCTAAATGATGCGCTTAAACTCTAAATATTGGGCTTTACCTCTAGATGTTGGGCTTTACCTCTAGATTTTGGGTTTTACATCTAGATGTTTGCCTTCACCTCTGTAAGTTGGGCTTTACCTGCAGACATTGGGCTGTAGGACTAGATGATGGGCTTTACCTCTAGTTATCTGGCTTTACCTCTAAATGATGCGCTTAAACTCTAAATATTGGGCTTTATCTCTAGATGTTGGGCTTTACCTCTACATTTTGGGCTCTACCTCTAGGTATTGGTATTTAAATTTAGATTTTTTGACTTTAAATCTGGAAGTTGAGCTTGACATCTAGACTTTGGGATTTACCTCTAGATGTTGGGATTTAACTCTAGAATTTGGGTTTGAAATCTATATATTTTGCTTTTCCTCTAGATGTTGGGCTTTACCTCTAGATATCTGACTTTACCTCTAGATGTTGGGTTTTACCTCTAGATATTGGTCTTTACCTCTAGATGTTGGGCTTTACCTCTAGGTTTTGGGTTTTAAATATATATATATTTGGCTTTTCCTCTAGATGTTGGGCTTTATCTAGATATTGGGCTTTACATCTAGATTTTGGGTTTTATATCTATATATTTGGCATATCTCTAGATTTTGGGCTCTAACTCTAGGTATTGGTGTTTACCTCTAGATTTTGGACTTTAACTCTGGAAGTTGGGGTTTACCCCTAGATGTTGGGATTTAACTCTAGAATTTGGGTTTGAAATCTATATATTTTGCTTTTCCTCTAGATGTTGGGCTTTACCTCTAGATATCTGGCTTTACCTCTAGATGTTGGGTTTTACCTCTAGCTATTGGTCTTTACCTCTAGATGTTGGGCTTTAGATCTAGAAGTTGTGCTTTTCATCTAGATTTTGGGCTTTACGTCTAGATATTGGGCTTTACCTCTAGATTTTGGGTTTTAAATCTATATATTTGGCTTTTCCTCTAGATGTTGGGTTTTACCTCTAGATATTGGGCTTTAGGTCTAGATATTGGGCTTTACCTCTAGATTTTGGGTTTTATATCTATATATTTGTCTTTTCCTCTAGATGTTGGGCTTTACCTCTAGATTTTGGGATTTAAATCTATATATATTTGGCTTTTCCTCTAGATGTTGGTCTTTACCTCTAGATGTCGGGTTTTACATCTAGATGTTTTGCTTTACATTTAGATGTTGGTCTTTATCTCTAGATTTTGGGTTATACCTCTATATGTTGTGCTTCACCTCTAGATGTTAGGCTTTACCTCTAGATGTTTGGATTACATCTAGATGTTTTGCTTTACATTTAGATGTTCGGTTTTATCTCTAGATTTTGGGTTTTAAATCTATATATATGGCATATCTCTAGATTTTGGGCTCTAACTCTAGGTATTGGTGTTTACCTCTAGATTTTGGACTTTAACTCTGGAAGTTGGGGTTTACCCCTAGATGTTGGGATTTAACTCTAGAATTTGGGTTTGAAATCTATATATTTTGCTTTTCCTCTAGATGTTGGGCTTTACCTCTAGATATCTGGCTTTACCTCTAGATGTTGGGTTTTACCTCTAGATATTGGTCTTTATCTCTAGATTTTGGGTGTTAGATCTAGAATTTGGGCTTTACATCTAGATTTTGGGCTTTAGATCTAGAAGCTGGGCTTTACATCTAGATTTTGGGCTTTACGTCTAGATATTGGGCTTTACCTCTAGATTTTGGGTTTTAAATCTATATATTTGGCTTTTCCTCTAGATGTTGGCCTTTACCCCTAGATATCTGGCTTTACCTCTAAATGTTGGGCTTCACCTCTAGATTTTGGGTTTTAAATATATATATATTTGGCTTTTCCTCTAGATGTTGGGCTTTACCGCTAGATTTGGGGTTTTACATCTAGATGTTTGCCTTCACCTCTGTAATTTGGGCTTTACCTGCAGACATTGGGCTGTAGGACTAGATGATGGGCTTTACCTCCAGACGTTGGGCTTTACCTCTAGATATCTGGCTTTACCTCTAGATTTTGGGTTTTACCTCTAGATATTGGTCTTTACCTCTAGATGTTGGGCTTTAGATCTAGAAGTTGTGCTTTTCATCTAGATTTTGGGCTTTACGTCTAGATATTGGGCTTTACCTCTAGATTTTGGGTTTTATATCTATATATTTGGCTTTTCCTCTAGATGTTGGGCTTTACCCCTAGATATCTGGATTTACCTGTAGATGTTGGGCTTTACCTCTAGATTTTGGGTTTTCCATCTGGATATTTGGCTTCTCTCTAGAATCTGGGCTTTACCTCCAGACGTTGGGCTTTACCACTAGATGTTGGGTTTTACCTCTAGATGTTGGTCTTTAGGTCTAGATATTGGACTTTACCTCTAGATGTAGGGTTTTACATCTAGATGTTTTGCTTTACATTTAGATGTTGGTCTTTATCTCTAGATGTTGGGTTATACCTCTATATGTTGTGCTTCACCTCTAGATGTTAGGCTTTACCTCTAGATGTTTGGATTACATCTAGATGTTTTGCTTTACATTTAGATGTTCGGCTTTATCTCTAGATTTTGGGTTTTAAATCTATATATTTGGCATATCTCTAGATTTTGGGCTCTAACTCTAGGTATTGGTGTTTACCTCTAGATTTTGGACTTTAACTCTGGAAGTTGGGGTTTACCCCTAGATATTGGGATTTAAGTCTAGAATTTGGGTTTGAAATCTATATATTTTGCTTTTCCTCTAGATGTTGGGCTTTACCTCTAGATATCTGGCTTTACCTCTAGATGTTGGGTTTTACCTCTAGATATTGGACTTTACCTCTAGATTTTGGGTGTAAGATCTAGAATTTGGACTTTACATCCAGATTTTGGGCTTTAGATCTAGAAGTTGTGCTTTTCATCTAGATTTTGGGCTTTACGTCTAGATATTGGGCTTTACCTCTAGATTTTGGGTTTTCCATCTGGATTTTTGGCTTCTCTCCAGAATCTGGGCTTTACCTCCAGACGTTGGGCTTTACCACTGGATGTTGGGTTTTACCTCTAGATGTTGGTCTTTAGGTCTAGATATTGGACTTTACCTCTAGATGTAGGGTTTTACATCTAGATATTTTGCTTTACATTTAGATGTTGGTCTTTATCTCTAGATGTTGGGTTATACCTCTATATGTTGTGCTTCACCTCTAGATGTTAGGCTTTACCTCTAGATGTTTGGATTACATGTAGATGTTTTGCTTTACATTTAGATGTTCGGCTTTATCTCTAGATTTCGGGTTTTAAATCTATATATTTGGCATATCTCTAGATTTTGGGCTCTAACTCTAGGTATTGGTGTTTACCTCTAGATTTTGGACTTTAACTCTGGAAGTTGGGCTTTACCTCTAGAAGTTGGGCTTTAACTCTAGACTTTTGGCTTTACCACAAGACGTTCGGCTTTAACTCTAGCTGTTGGGCTTTACCTCTAGATTTTGGGCCTTACCTCTAGAAGTTGGGGGTTATATCTATATGGTTGGTTTTAACTGTAGATGTCAGACCTTAACACTTGATTTTGGAATTCACCTCTAGATGTTAGGCTTTACATCTAGATTTTGGGCTTTAGATCTAGAAGCTGGGCTTTACATCTAGATTTTGTGCTTTACGTCTAGATATTCGGCTTTACCTCTAGATTTTGGGTTTTAAATCTATATATTTGGCTTTTCCTCTAGATGTTGGGCTTTACCCCTAGATATCTGGCTTTACCTCTAGATGTTGGGCTTTACCTCTAGATTTTGGGTTTTAAATATATATATATTTGGCTTTTCCTCTAGATGTTGGGCTTTAGCTCTAGATTTTGGGTTTTACATCTAGATGTTTGCCTTCACCTCTGTAAGTTGGGCTTTACCTGCAGACATTGGGCTGTAGGACTAGATGATGGGCTTTACCTCCAGACGTTGGGCTTTACCCCTAGATATCTGGCTTTACCTCTAAATGTTGGGCTTTACCTCTAGATTTTGGGTTTTAAATATATATATATATTTGGCTTTTCCTCTAGATGTTGGGCTTTACCTCTAGATTTGGGGTTTTACATCTAGATGTTTGCCTTCACCTCTGTAAGTTGGGCTTTACCTGCAGACATTGGGCTGTAGGACTAGATGATGGGCTTTACCTCCAGACGTTGGGCTTTACCTCTAGATATCTGGCTTTACCTCTAGATGTTGGGTTTTACCTCTAGATATTGGTCTTTACCTCTAGATGTTGGGCTTTAGATCCTGAAGTTGTGCTTTTCATCTAGATTTTGGGCTTTACGTCTAGATATTGGGCTTTACCTCTAGATTTTGGGTTTTATATCTATATATTTGGCTTTTCCTCTAGATGTTGGACTTTACCTCTAGATTTTGGGTTTTCCAACTGGATTTTTGGCTTCTCTCTTGAATCTGGGCTTTACCTCCAGACGTTGGTCTTTACCACTAGATGTTGGGTTTTACCTCTAGATGTTGGTCTTTAGGTCTAGATATTGGACTTTACCTCTAGATGTAGGGTTTTACACCTAGATGTTTTGCTTTACATTTAGATGTTGGTCTTTATCTCTAGATGTTGGGTTATACCTCTATATGTTGTGCTTCATCTCTAGATGTTAGGCTTTTCTCTAGATGTTTGGATTACATCTAGATGTTTTGCTTTACATTTAGACGTTCAGCTTTATCTCTAGATTTTGGGTTTTAAATCTATATATTTGGCATATCTCTAGATTTTGGGCTCTAACTCTAGGTATTGGTGTTTACCTCTAGATTTTGGACTTTAACTCTGGAAGTTGGGCTTTACCTCTAGATTTTGGGATTTAACTCTAGAATTTGGGTTTGAAATCCATATATTTTGCTTTTCCTCTAGATGTTGGGCTTTACCTCTAGATTTTGGGTGTTAGATCTAGAATTTGGGCTTTACATCTAGATTTTGGGCTTTAGATCTAGAAGCTGGGCTTTACATCTAGATTTTGGGCTTTACGTCTAGATATTGGGCTTTACCTCTAGATTTTGGGTTTTAACTCTATATATTTGGCTTTTCCTCTAGATGTTGGGCTTTACCCCTAGATATCTGGATTTATTTGTAGATGTTTGGCTTTACCTCTAGATTTTGGGTTTTCCAACTGGATTTTTGGCTTCTCTCTTGAATCTGGGCTTTACCTCCAGACGTTGGGCTTTACCACTAGATGTTGGGTTTTACCTCTAGATGTTGGTCTTTAGGTCTAGATATTGGACTTTACCTCTAGATGTAGGGTTTTACATCTAGATGTTTTGCTTTACGTTTAGATGTTGGTCTTTATCTCTAGATGTTGGGTTATACCTCTATATGTTGTGCTTCACCTCTAGATGTTAGGCTTTACCTCTAGATGTTTGGATTACATCTAGATGTTTTGCTTTACATTTAGATGTTCGGCTTTATCTCTAGATTTCGGGTTTTAAATCTATATATTTGGCATATCTCTAGATTTTGGGCTCTAACTCTAGGTATTGGTGTTTACCTCTAGATTTTGGACTTTAACTCTGGAAGTTGGGGTTTACCCCTAGATGTTGGGATTTAACTCTAGAATTTGGGTTTGAAATCTATATATTTTGCTTTTCCTCTAGATGTTGGGCTTTACCCCTAGATATCTGGATTTACCTGTAGATGTTGGGCTTTACCTCTAGATTTTTGATTTTAAATCTATATATTTGGCTTTTCTTCTAGATGTTGGGCTTTACCTCTAGATTTGGGGTTTTAAATCTATATATTTTGCTTTTCCTCTAGATGTAGGGCTTGACCTCTAGATATCTGGCTTTACCTCTAGATGTTGGGTTTTGCCTCTAGATATTGGTCTTTACCTCTAGATTTTGGGTGTTAGATCTAGAATTTGGGCTTTACATCTAGATTTTGGGCTTTAGATCTAGAAGCTGGGCTTTACATCTAGATTTTGGGCTTTACGTCTAGATATTGGGCTTTACCTCTAGATTTTGGGTTTTAACTCTATATATTTGGCTTTTCCTCTAGATGTTGGGCTTTACCTCTAGATTTTGGGTTTTAAATATATATATATTTGGCTTTTCCTCTAGATGTTGGGCTTTACCTCTAGATTTGGGGTTTTACATCTAGATGTTTGCCTTCAGCTCTGTAAGTTGGGCTTTACCTGCAGACATTGGGCTGTAGGACTAGATGATGGGCTTTACCTCCAGACGTTGGGCTTTACCTATAGATATCTGGCTTTACCTCTAGATGTTGGGTTTTACCTCTAGCTATTGGTCTTTACCTCTAGATGTTGGGATTTAGATCTAGAAGTTGTGCTTTTCATCTAGATTTTGGGCTTTACGTCTAGTTATTGGGCTTTACCTCTAGATTTTGGGTTTTATATCGATATATTTGGCTTTTCCTCTAGATGTTGGGCTTTACCCCTAGATATCTGGATTTACCTGTAGATGTTGGGCTTTTCCTCTAGATTTTGGGTTTTCCATCTGGATTTTTGGCTTCTCTCTAGAATCTGGGCTTTACCTCCAGACGTTGGGCTTTACCACTAGATTTTGGGTTTTACCTCTAGATGTTGGTCTTTAGGTCTAGATATTGGACTTTACCTCTAGATGTAGGGGTTTACATCTAGATGTTTTGCTTTACATTTAGATGTTGGTCTTTATCTCTAGATGTTGGGTTATACCTCTATATGTTGTGCTTCACCTCTAGATGTTAGGCTTTACCTCTAGATGTTTGGATTACATCTAGATGTTTTGCTGTACATTTAGATGTTCGGCTTTATCTCTAGATTTTGGGTTTTAAATCTATATATTTGGCTTTTCTTCTAGATGTTGGGCTTTACCTCTAGATTTTGGGCTCTAACACTAGGTATTGGTGTTTACCTCTAGATTTTGGACTTTAACTTTGGAAGTTGGGCTTTACATCTAGATGTTGGGATTTAACTCTAGAATTTGGGTTTGAAATCTATATATTTTGCTTTTCCTCTAGATGTTGGGCTTTACCTCTAGATTTTGGGTTTTAAATATATATATATTTGGCTTTTCCTCTAGATGTTGGGCTTTACCTCTAGATTTGGGGTTTTACATCTAGATGTTTGCCTTCACCTCGGTAAGTTGGGCTTTACCTGCAGACATTGGGCTGTAGGACTAGATGATGGGCTTTACCTCCAGACGTTGGGCTTTACCTCTAGATATCTGGCTTTACCTCTAGATGTTGGGTTTTACCTCTAGATATTGGTCTTTACCTCTAGATGTTGGGCTTTAGATCCTGAAGTTGTGCTTTTCATCTAGATTTTGGGCTTTACGGCTAGATATTGGGCTTTAGGTCTAGATATTGGGCTTTACCTCTAGATTTTGGGTTTTAAATCTATATATTTGGCTTTTCCTCTAGATGTTGGGCTTTACCTCTAGATTTTGGGTTTTACATCCTGATGTTTGCCTTCACCTCTGTAAGCTGGGCTTTACCTGCAGCCATTAGGCTGTAGGACTAGATGATGGGCTTTACCTCTAGAAGTTGGGCTTTACATCTAGATTTTGGGCTTTACCTCTAAATGATGCGCTTAAACTCTAAATATTGGGCTTTACCTCTAGATGTTGGGCTTTAGATTTAGAAGTTGGGATTTACATCTATATTTTGGGCTTTAGATCTAGAAGTTGTGCTTTTCATCTAGATTTTGGGCTTTACGTCTAGATATTGGGCTTTACCTCTAGATTTTGGGTGTTAGATCTAGAATTTGGGCTTTACATCTAGATTTTGGGCTTTAGATCTAGAAGTCGGGCTTTACATCTAGATTTTGGGCTTTACGTCTAGATATTGGGCTTCACCTCTAGATGTTGGGCTTTAGATCTATATATCTGGCTTTATCTCTAGATGTTGGGCTTTACCTCTACATTTCGGGCCCTACATCTAGGTATTGGTATTTACATTTAGATTTTTGACTTTAAATCCGAAAGTTGAGCTTTACATCTAGACTTTGGGATTTACCTCTAGATGTTGGGATTTAACTCTAGAATTTGGGTTTGAAATCTATATATTTTGCTTTTCCTCTAGATGTTGGGCTTTACCTCTAGATATCTGGCTTTACCTCTAGATGTTGGGTTTTACCTCTAGATATTGGTCTTTATCACTAGATGTTGGGCGTTAGATCTAGAATTTGGGCTTTACATCTAGATTTTGGGCTTTACGTCTAGATATTGGGCTTTACCTCTAGATTTTGGGATTTAATTCTATATATTTGGCTTTTCCTCCAGATGTTGGGCTTTACCCCTAGATATCTGGCTTTACCTCTAGATGTTGGGCTTTACCTCTAGGTTTTGGTTTTTCCATCTGGATTTTTGGCTTCTCTCTAGAATCTGGGCTTTACCTCCAGACGTTGGGCTTTACCTCTAGATGTTGGGTTTAACCTCTAGATATTGGTCTTTATCTCTAGATTTTGGGAGTTAGATCTAGAATTTGGGCTTTAGATCTAGATTTTGGGCTTTAGATCTAGAAGTTGGGCTTTACATCTAGATTTTGGGCTTTAGATCTAGAAGTTGGGCTTTACCTCTAGATTTTGGGTTTTAAATCTATATATTTGGCTTTCCCTCTAGATGTTGGGCTTTACCTTCAGATATCTGGCTTTACGTCTAGATGTTGCGCTTTACCTCTAGAAATTGGGCTTTAACTCTAGACTTTGGGATTTACCTCAAGACGTTCGGCTTTAACTCTAGCTGTTGGGCTTTACCTCTAGATATCTGGCTTTACCTCTAGATGTTGGGTTTTACCTCTAGATATTGGTCTTTATCTCTAGATTTTGGGCATTAGATCTAGAATTTGGGCTTTACATCTAGATTTTGGGCTTTAGATCTAGAAGTTGGGCTTTACATCTAGATTTTGGGCTTTACGTCTAGATATTGGGCTTCACCTCTAGATTTTGGGGTTTAGATCTATATATCTGCCTTTATCTCTCGAAGTTGGGCTTTACCTCTACATTTTGGGCTCTACCTCTAGGTATTGGTATTTACATTTAGATTTTTGACTTTAAATCTGGAAGTTTAGCTTTACATCTAGACTTTGGGATTTACCTCTAGATGTTGGGATTTAACTCTAGAATTTGGGTTTTAAATCTATATATTTTGCTTTTCCTCTAGATGTTGGGCTTTACCTCTAGATATCTGGCTTTACCTCTAGATGTTGGGTTTTAAATCTAGATATTGGTCTTTATCTCTAGATTTTGGGTGTTAGATCTAGAATTTGGACTTTACATCTAGATTTTGGGCTTTAGATCTAGAATTTGGGCTTTACATCTAGATTTTGGGCTTTACGTCTAGATATTGGGCTTTACCTCTAGATTTTGGGATTTAATTCTATATATTTGGCTTTTCCTGCAGATGTTGGGCTTTACCCCTAGATATCTGGCTTTACCTCTAGATGTTGGGCTTTACCTCTAGGTTTTGGTTTTTCCATCTGGATTTTTGGCTTCTCTCTAGAATCTGGGCTTTACCTCCAGACGTTGGGCTTTACCACTAGATGTTGGGTTTTACCTCTAGATGTTGGTCTTTAGGTCTAGATATTGGACTTTACCTCTAGATGTAGGGTTTTATATCTAGAAGTTTTGCTTTACATTTAGATGTTGGTCTTTATCTCTAGATGTTGGGTTGTACATCTATATGTTTTGCTTCACCTCTAGATGTTAGGCTTTACCTCTAGATGTTTGGATTACATCTAGATGTTTTGCTTTACATTTAGATGTTCAGCTTTATCTCTAGATTTTGGGGTTTAAATCTATATATTTGGCTTTTCCTCTAGATGTTGGGCTTTACCTCTAGATATCTGGCTTTACCTCTAGATGTTGGGTTTAACCTCTAGATATTGGTCTTTATCTCTAGATTTTGGGAGTTAGATCTAGAATTTGGGCTTTAGAACTAGATTTTGGGCTTTAGATCTAGAAGTTGGGCTTTACATCTAGATTTTGGGCTTTAGATCTAGAAGTTGGGCTTTACCTCTAGATTTTGGGTTTTAAATCTATATATTTGGCTTTCCCTCTAGATGTTGGGCTTTACCTTCAGATATCTGGCTTTACGTCTAGATGTTGGGCTTTACCTCTAGAAATTGGGCTTTAACTCTAGACTTTGGGCTTTACCTCAAGACGTTCGGCTTTAACTCTAGCTGTTGGGCTTTACCTCTGGATTTTGGGCCTTACTTCTAGAAGTTGGGGGTTATATCTATATGGTTGGATTTAACTGTAGATGTCAGGCCTTAACACTTGATTTTGGAATTCACCTCTAGATGTTAGGCTTTACATCTAGATTCTGGGCTTTCCCTCTAGATGTTGGGCTTTAACTCTAGATTTTGTGCTTTACTCTAAAGTATGCACTTTAACTCTAGATATTCGGCTTTACCTCTAGAAGTTGGGTTTTACATCTAGATGTTTGGCTTTAACTGTAGGTGTCGGCCTTTAACACTAGATATTGGAATTCACCTCTAGATCTTAGTCTTTACCTCTACATGTTGGGCTTTACCTCTAGAGTATTTGACTTTAGATCTAGCAATTGGGCTTTACATCTAGATTTGGGTCTTTAGCTCTAGATGTTGGGCTTTACCTCCAGATTTTGGATTTTAAATCTATATATCTGGCTTTATCTCTAGATGTTGGGCTTTATCTCTAGATTTTGGGCTCTACCTCTAGGTATTGGTGTTTACCTCTAGATTTTGGACTTTAACTCTGGAAGTTGGGCTGTAACTCTAGATGTTGGGATTTAACTCTAGAATTTGGGTTTGAAATCTATATATTTTGCTTTTCCTCTAGATGTTGGGCTTTACCTCTAGATATCTGGCTTTACCTCTAGATGTTGGGTTTTACGTCTAGATATTGGTCTTTAACTCTAGATTTTGGGTGTTAGATCTAAAATTTGGGCTTTACATCTAGATTTTGGGCTTTAGATCTAGAAGTTGGGCTTTACATCTAGACTTTGGGCTTTACGTCTAGATATTGGGCTTTACCTCTAGATTTTGGGTTTTAAATCTATATATTTGTCTTTTCCTCTAGATGTTGGGCTTTACCTCTAGATTTTGGGGTTTAAATATATAAATATTTGGCTTTTCCTCTAGATGTTGGGCTTTACCTCTACATTTGGGGTTTTACATCTAGATGTTTGCCTTCACCTCTGTAAGTTGGGCTTTACCTGCAGACATTGGGCTGTAGGTCTAGATGATGGGCTTTACCTCCAGAAGTTGGGCTTTACCTCTAGATATCTGTATTTACCTCTAGATCTTGGGTTTTACCTCTAGATATTGGTCTTTACCTCTAGATGTTGGGCTTTAGATCTAGAAGTTGTGTTTTTCATCTAGATTTTGGGCTTTACGTCTAGATATTGGGCTTTACCTCTAGATTTTGGGTGTTAGATCTAGAATTTGGGCTTTACATCTAGATTTTGGGCTTTAGATCTAGAAGTCGGGCTTTACATCTAGATTTTGGGCTTTACGTCTAGATATTGGGCTTCACCTCTAGATTTTGGGGTTTTGATCTATATATCTGGCTTTATCTCTCGAAGTTGGGCTTTACCTCTACATTTTGGGCTCTACCTCTAGGTATTGGTATTTACATTTAGATTTTTGACTTTAAATCTGGAAGTTTAGCTTTACATCTAGACTTTGGGATTTACCTCTAGATGTTGGGATTTAACTCTAGAATTTGGGTTTGAAATCTATATATATTGCTTTTCCTCTAGATGTTGGGCTTTATCTCTAGATATCTGGCTTTACCTCTAGATGTTGGGTTTTAAATCTAGATATTGGTCTATATCTCTAGATTTTGGGTGTTAGATCTAGAATTTGGACTTTACATCTAGATTTTGGGCTTTAGATCTAGAATTTGGGCTTTACATCTAGATTTTGGGCTTTACGTCTAGATATTGGGCTTTACCTCTAGATTTTGGGATTTAATTCTATATATTTGGCTTTTCCTGCAGATGTTGGGCTTTACCCCTAGATATCTGGCTTTACCTCTAGATGTTGGGCTTTACCTCTAGGTTTTGGTTTTTCCATCTGGATTTTTGGCTTCTCTCTAGAATCTGGGCTTTACCTCCAGACGTTGGGCTTTACCACTAGATGTTGGGTTTTACCTCTAGATGTTGGTCTTTAGGTCTAGATATTGGACTTTACCTCTAGATGTAGGGTTTTATATCTAGAAGTTTTGCTTTACATTTAGATGTTGGTCTTTATCTCTAGATGTTGGGTTGTACATCTATATGTTTTGCTTCACCTCTAGATGTTAGGCTTTACCTCTAGATGTTTGGATTACATCTAGATGTTTTGCTTTACATTTAGATGTTCGGATTTATCTCTAGATTTTGGGTTTTAAATCTATATATTTGGCATATCTCTAGATTTTGGGCTCTAACTCTAGGTATTGGTGTTTACCTCTAGATTTTGGACTTTAACTCTGGAAGTTGGGGTTTACCCCTAGATGTTGGGATTTAAGTCTAGAATTTGGGTTTGAAATCTATATATTTTGCTTTTCCTCTAGATGTTGGGCTTTACCTCTAGATATCTGGCTTTACCTCTAGATGTTGGGTTTTACCTCTAGATATTGGACTTTACCTCTAGATTTTGGGTGTTAGATCTAGAATTTGGGCTTTACATCCAGATTTTGGGCTTTAGATCTAGAAGTTGTGCTTTTCATCTAGATTTTGGGCTTTACGTCTAGATATTGGGCTTTACCTCTAGATTTTGGGTTTTCCATCTGGATTTTTGGCTTCTCTCCAGAATCTGGGCTTTACCTCCAGACGTTGGGCTTTACCACTAGATGTTGGGTTTTACCTCTAGATGTTGGTCTTTAGGTCTAGATATTGGACTTTACCTCTAGATGTAGGGTTTTACATCTAGATATTTTGCTTTACATTTAGATGTTGGTCTTTATCTCTAGATGTTGGGTTATACCTCTATATGTTGTGCTTCACCTCTAGATGTTAGGCTTTACCTCTAGATGTTTGGATTACATCTAGATGTTTTGCTTTACATTTAGATGTTCGGCTTTATCTCTAGATTTCGGGTTTTAAATCTATATATTTGGCATATCTCTAGATTTTGGGCTCTAACTCTAGGTATTGGTGTTTACCTCTAGATTTTGGACTTTAACTCTGGAAGTTGGGCTTTACCTCTAGAAGTTGGGCTTTAACTCTAGACTTTTGGCTTTACCACAAGACGTTCGGCTTTAACTCTAGCTGTTGGGCTTTACCTCTAGATTTTGGGCCTTACCTCTAGAAGTTGGGGGTTATATCTATATGGTTGGATTTAACTGTAGATGTCAGACCTTAACACTTGATTTTGGAATTCACCTCTAGATGTTAGGCTTTACATCTAGATTTTGGGCTTTAGATCTAGAAGCTGGGCTTTACATCTAGATTTTGTGCTTTACGTCTAGATATTCGGCTTTACCTCTAGATTTTGGGTTTTAAATCTATATATTTGGCTTTTCCTCTAGATGTTGGGCTTTACCCCTAGATATCTGGCTTTACCTCTAGATGTTGGGCTTTACCTCTAGATTTTGGGTTTTAAATATATATATATTTGGCTTTTCCTCTAGATGTTGGGCTTTAGCTCTAGATTTTGGGTTTTACATCTAGATGTTTGCCTTCACCTCTGTAAGTTGGGCTTTACCTGCAGACATTGGGCTGTAGGACTAGATGATGGGCTTTACCTCCAGACGTTGGGCTTTACCCCTAGATATCTGGCTTTACCTCTAAATGTTGGGCTTTACCTCTAGATTTTGGGTTTTAAATATATATATATATTTGGCTTTTCCTCTAGATGTTGGGCTTTACCTCTAGATTTGGGGTTTTACATCTAGATGTTTGCCTTCACCTCTGTAAGTTGGGCTTTACCTGCAGACATTGGGCTGTAGGACTAGATGATGGGCTTTACCTCCAGACGTTGGGCTTTACCTCTAGATATCTGGCTTTACCTCTAGATGTTGGGTTTTACCTCTAGATATTGGTCTTTACCTCTAGATGTTGGGCTTTAGTTATAGAAGTTGTGCTTTTCATCTAGATTTTGGGCTTTACGTCTAGATATTGGGCTTTACCTCTAGATTTTGGGTTTTATATCTATATATTTGGCTTTTCCTCTAGATGTTGGACTTTACCTCTAGATTTTGGGTTTTCCAACTGGATTTTTGGCTTCTCTCTTGAATCTGGGCTTTACCTCCAGACGTTGGTCTTTACCACTAGATGTTGGGTTTTACCTCTAGATGTTGGTCTTTAGGTCTAGATATTGGACTTTACCTCTAGATGTAGGGTTTTACATCTAGATGTTTTGCTTTACATTTAGATGTTGGTCTTTATCTCTAGATGTTGGGTTATACCTCTATATGTTGTGCTTCATCTCTAGATGTTAGGCTTTTCTCTAGATGTTTGGATTACATCTAGATGTTTTGCTTTACATTTAGACGTTCAGCTTTATCTCTAGATTTTGGGTTTTAAATCTATATATTTGGCATATCTCTAGATTTTGGGCTCTAACTCTAGGTATTGGTGTTTACCTCTAGATTTTGGACTTTAACTCTGGAAGTTGGGCTTTACCTCTAGATTTTGGGATTTAACTCTAGAATTTGGGTTTGAAATCCATATATTTTGCTTTTCCTCTAGATGTTGGGCTTTACCTCTAGATTTTGGGTGTTAGATCTAGAATTTGGGCTTTACATCTAGATTTTGGGCTTTAGATCTAGAAGCTGGGCTTTACATCTAGATTTTGGGCTTTACGTCTAGATATTGGGCTTTACCTCTAGATTTTGGGTTTTAACTCTATATATTTGGCTTTTCCTCTAGATGTTGGGCTTTACCCCTAGATATCTGGATTTATTTGTAGATGTTGGGCTTTACCTCTAGATTTTGGGTTTTCCATCTGGATTTTTGGCTTCTCTCTTGAATCTGGGCTTTACCTCCAGACGTTGGGCTTTACCACTAGATGTTGGGTTTTACCTCTAGATGTTGGTCTTTAGGTCTAGATATTGGACTTTACCTCTAGATGTAGGGTTTTACATCTAGATGTTTTGCTTTACGTTTAGATGTTGGTCTTTATCTCTAGATGTTGGGTTATACCTCTATATGTTGTGCTTCACCTCTAGATGTTAGGCTTTACCTCTAGATGTTTGGATTACATCTAGATGTTTTGCTTTACATTTAGATGTTCGGCTTTATCTCTAGATTTCGGGTTTTAAATCTATATATTTGGCATATCTCTAGATTTTGGGCTCTAACTCTAGGTATTGGTGTTTACCTCTAGATTTTGGACTTTAACTCTGGAAGTTGGGGTTTACCCCTAGATGTTGGGATTTAACTCTAGAATTTGGGTTTGAAATCTATATATTTTGCTTTTCCTCTAGATGTTGGGCTTTACCCCTAGATATCTGGATTTACCTGTAGATGTTGGGCTTTACCTCTAGATTTTTGATTTTAAATCTATATATTTGGCTTTTCTTCTAGATGTTGGGCTTTACCTCTAGATTTGGGGTTTTAAATCTATATATTTGGCTTTTCTTCTAGATGTTGGGCTTTACCTCTAGATTTTGGGCTCTAACACTAGGTATTGGTGTTTACCTCTAGATTTTGGACTTTAACTTTGGAAGTTGGGCTTTACATCTAGATGTTGGGATTTAACTCTAGAATTTGGGTTTGAAATCTATATATTTTGCTTTTCCTCTAGATGTTGGGCTTTACCTCTAGATTTTGGGTTTTAAATATATATATATTTGGCTTTTCCTCTAGATGTTGGGCTTTACCTCTAGATTTGGGGTTTTACATCTAGATGTTTGCCTTCACCTCGGTAAGTTGGGCTTTACCTGCAGACATTGGGCTGTAGGACTAGATGATGGGCTTTACCTCCAGACGTTGGGCTTTACCTCTAGATATCTGGCTTTACCTCTAGATGTTGGGTTTTACCTCTAGATATTGGTCTTTACCTCTAGATGTTGGGCTTTAGATCCTGAAGTTGTGCTTTTCATCTAGATTTTGGGCTTTACGGCTAGATATTGGGCTTTAGGTCTAGATATTGGGCTTTACCTCTAGATTTTGGGTTTTAAATCTATATATTTGGCTTTTCCTCTAGATGTTGGGCTTTACCTCTAGATTTTGGGTTTTACATCGTGATGTTTGCCTTCACCTCTGTAAGCTGGGCTTTACCTGCAGCCATTAGGCTGTAGGACTAGATGATGGGCTTTACCTCTAGAAGTTGGGCTTTACATCTAGATTTTGGGCTTTACCTCTAAATGATGCGCTTAAACTCTAAATATTGGGCTTTACCTCTAGATGTTGGGCTTTAGATTTAGAAGTTGGGATTTACATCTATATTTTGGGCTTTAGATCTAGAAGTTGTGCTTTTCATCTAGATTTTGGGCTTTACGTCTAGATATTGGGCTTTACCTCTAGATTTTGGGTGTTAGATCTAGAATTTGGGCTTTACATCTAGATTTTGGGCTTTAGATCTAGAAGTCGGGCTTTACATCTAGATTTTGGGCTTTACGTCTAGATATTGGGCTTCACCTCTAGATGTTGGGCTTTAGATCTATATATCTGGCTTTATCTCTAGATGTTGGGCTTTACCTCTACATTTCGGGCCCTACATCTAGGTATTGGTATTTACATTTAGATTTTTGACTTTAAATCCGAAAGTTGAGCTTTACATCTAGACTTTGGGATTTACCTCTAGATGTTGGGATTTAACTCTAGAATTTGGGTTTGAAATCTATATATTTTGCTTTTCCTCTAGATGTTGGGCTTTACCTCTAGATATCTGGCTTTACCTCTAGATGTTGGGTTTTACCTCTAGATATTGGTCTTTATCACTAGATGTTGGGCGTTAGATCTAGAATTTGGGCTTTACATCTAGATTTTGGGCTTTACGTCTAGATATTGGGCTTTACCTCTAGATTTTGGGATTTAATTCTATATATTTGGCTTTTCCTCCAGATGTTGGGCTTTACCCCTAGATATCTGGCTTTACCTCTAGATGTTGGGCTTTACCTCTAGGTTTTGGTTTTTCCATCTGGATTTTTGGCTTCTCTCTAGAATCTGGGCTTTACCTCCAGACGTTGGGCTTTACCTCTAGATGTTGGGTTTAACCTCTAGATATTGGTCTTTATCTCTAGATTTTGGGAGTTAGATCTAGAATTTGGGCTTTAGATCTAGATTTTGGGCTTTAGATCTAGAAGTTGGGCTTTACATCTAGATTTTGGGCTTTAGATCTAGAAGTTGGGCTTTACCTCTAGATTTTGGGTTTTAAATCTATATATTTGGCTTTCCCTCTAGATGTTGGGCTTTACCTTCAGATATCTGGCTTTACGTCTAGATGTTGCGCTTTACCTCTAGAAATTGGGCTTTAACTCTAGACTTTGGGATTTACCTCAAGACGTTCGGCTTTAACTCTAGCTGTTGGGCTTTACCTCTAGATATCTGGCTTTACCTCTAGATGTTGGGTTTTACCTCTAGATATTGGTCTTTATCTCTAGATTTTGGGCATTAGATCTAGAATTTGGGCTTTACATCTAGATTTTGGGCTTTAGATCTAGAAGTTGGGCTTTACATCTAGATTTTGGGCTTTACGTCTAGATATTGGGCTTCACCTCTAGATTTTGGGGTTTAGATCTATATATCTGCCTTTATCTCTCGAAGTTGGGCTTTACCTCTACATTTTGGGCTCTACCTCTAGGTATTGGTATTTACATTTAGATTTTTGACTTTAAATCTGGAAGTTTAGCTTTACATCTAGACTTTGGGATTTACCTCTAGATGTTGGGATTTAACTCTAGAATTTGGGTTTTAAATCTATATATTTTGCTTTTCCTCTAGATGTTGGGCTTTACCTCTAGATATCTGGCTTTACCTCTAGATGTTGGGTTTTAAATCTAGATATTGGTCTTTATCTCTAGATTTTGGGTGTTAGATCTAGAATTTGGACTTTACATCTAGATTTTGGGCTTTAGATCTAGAATTTGGGCTTTACATCTAGATTTTGGGCTTTACGTCTAGATATTGGGCTTTACCTCTAGATTTTGGGATTTAATTCTATATATTTGGCTTTTCCTGCAGATGTTGGGCTTTACCCCTAGATATCTGGCTTTACCTCTAGATGTTGGGCTTTACCTCTAGGTTTTGGTTTTTCCATCTGGATTTTTGGCTTCTCTCTAGAATCTGGGCTTTACCTCCAGACGTTGGGCTTTACCACTAGATGTTGGGTTTTACCTCTAGATGTTGGTCTTTAGGTCTAGATATTGGACTTTACCTCTAGATGTAGGGTTTTATATCTAGAAGTTTTGCTTTACATTTAGATGTTGGTCTTTATCTCTAGATGTTGGGTTGTACATCTATATGTTTTGCTTCACCTCTAGATGTTAGGCTTTACCTCTAGATGTTTGGATTACATCTAGATGTTTTGCTTTACATTTAGATGTTCAGCTTTATCTCTAGATTTTGGGGTTTAAATCTATATATTTGGCTTTTCCTCTAGATGTTGGGCTTTACCTCTAGATATCTGGCTTTACCTCTAGATGTTGGGTTTAACCTCTAGATATTGGTCTTTATCTCTAGATTTTGGGAGTTAGATCTAGAATTTGGGCTTTAGAACTAGATTTTGGGCTTTAGATCTAGAAGTTGGGCTTTACATCTAGATTTTGGGCTTTAGATCTAGAAGTTGGGCTTTACCTCTAGATTTTGGGTTTTAAATCTATATATTTGGCTTTCCCTCTAGATGTTGGGCTTTACCTTCAGATATCTGGCTTTACGTCTAGATGTTGGGCTTTACCTCTAGAAATTGGGCTTTAACTCTAGACTTTGGGCTTTACCTCAAGACGTTCGGCTTTAACTCTAGCTGTTGGGCTTTACCTCTGGATTTTGGGCCTTACTTCTAGAAGTTGGGGGTTATATCTATATGGTTGGATTTAACTGTAGATGTCAGGCCTTAACACTTGATTTTGGAATTCACCTCTAGATGTTAGGCTTTACATCTAGATTCTGGGCTTTCCCTCTAGATGTTGGGCTTTAACTCTAGATTTTGTGCTTTACTCTAAAGTATGCACTTTAACTCTAGATATTCGGCTTTACCTCTAGAAGTTGGGTTTTACATCTAGATGTTTGGCTTTAACTGTAGGTGTCGGCCTTTAACACTAGATATTGGAATTCACCTCTAGATCTTAGTCTTTACCTCTACATGTTGGGCTTTACCTCTAGAGTATTTGACTTTAGATCTAGCAATTGGGCTTTACATCTAGATTTGGGTCTTTAGCTCTAGATGTTGGGCTTTACCTCCAGATTTTGGATTTTAAATCTATATATCTGGCTTTATCTCTAGATGTTGGGCTTTATCTCTAGATTTTGGGCTCTACCTCTAGGTATTGGTGTTTACCTCTAGATTTTGGACTTTAACTCTGGAAGTTGGGCTGTAACTCTAGATGTTGGGATTTAACTCTAGAATTTGGGTTTGAAATCTATATATTTTGCTTTTCCTCTAGATGTTGGGCTTTACCTCTAGATATCTGGCTTTACCTCTAGATGTTGGGTTTTACGTCTAGATATTGGTCTTTAACTCTAGATTTTGGGTGTTAGATCTAAAATTTGGGCTTTACATCTAGATTTTGGGCTTTAGATCTAGAAGTTGGGCTTTACATCTAGACTTTGGGCTTTACGTCTAGATATTGGGCTTTACCTCTAGATTTTGGGTTTTAAATCTATATATTTGTCTTTTCCTCTAGATGTTGGGCTTTACCTCTAGATTTTGGGGTTTAAATATATAAATATTTGGCTTTTCCTCTAGATGTTGGGCTTTACCTCTACATTTGGGGTTTTACATCTAGATGTTTGCCTTCACCTCTGTAAGTTGGGCTTTACCTGCAGACATTGGGCTGTAGGTCTAGATGATGGGCTTTACCTCCAGAAGTTGGGCTTTACCTCTAGATATCTGTATTTACCTCTAGATCTTGGGTTTTACCTCTAGATATTGGTCTTTACCTCTAGATGTTGGGCTTTAGATCTAGAAGTTGTGTTTTTCATCTAGATTTTGGGCTTTACGTCTAGATATTGGGCTTTACCTCTAGATTTTGGGTGTTAGATCTAGAATTTGGGCTTTACATCTAGATTTTGGGCTTTAGATCTAGAAGTCGGGCTTTACATCTAGATTTTGGGCTTTACGTCTAGATATTGGGCTTCACCTCTAGATTTTGGGGTTTTGATCTATATATCTGGCTTTATCTCTCGAAGTTGGGCTTTACCTCTACATTTTGGGCTCTACCTCTAGGTATTGGTATTTACATTTAGATTTTTGACTTTAAATCTGGAAGTTTAGCTTTACATCTAGACTTTGGGATTTACCTCTACATGTTGGGATTTAACTCTAGAATTTGGGTTTGAAATCTATATATATTGCTTTTCCTCTAGATGTTGGGCTTTATCTCTAGATATCTGGCTTTACCTCTAGATGTTGGGTTTTAAATCTAGATATTGGTCTATATCTCTAGATTTTGGGTGTTAGATCTAGAATTTGGACTTTACATCTAGATTTTGGGCTTTAGATCTAGAATTTGGGCTTTACATCTAGATTTTGGGCTTTACGTCTAGATATTGGGCTTTACCTCTAGATTTTGGGATTTAATTCTATATATTTGGCTTTTCCTGCAGATGTTGGGCTTTACCCCTAGATATCTGGCTTTACCTCTAGATGTTGGGCTTTACCTCTAGGTTTTGGTTTTTCCATCTGGATTTTTGGCTTCTCTCTAGAATCTGGGCTTTACCTCCAGACGTTGGGCTTTACCACTAGATGTTGGGTTTTACCTCTAGATGTTGGTCTTTAGGTCTAGATATTGGACTTTACCTCTAGATGTAGGGTTTTATATCTAGAAGTTTTGCTTTACATTTAGATGTTGGTCTTTATCTCTAGATGTTGGGTTGTACATCTATATGTTTTGCTTCACCTCTAGATGTTAGGCTTTACCTCTAGATGTTTGGATTACATCTAGATGTTTTGCTTTACATTTAGATGTTCGGATTTATCTCTAGATTTTGGGTTTTAAATCTATATATTTGGCATATCTCTAGATTTTGGGCTCTAACTCTAGGTATTGGTGTTTACCTCTAGATTTTGGACTTTAACTCTGGAAGTTGGGGTTTACCCCTAGATGTTGGGATTTAAGTCTAGAATTTGGGTTTGAAATCTATATATTTTGCTTTTCCTCTAGATGTTGGGCTTTACCTCTAGATATCTGGCTTTACCTCTAGATGTTGGGTTTTACCTCTAGATATTGGACTTTACCTCTAGATTTTGGGTGTTAGATCTAGAATTTGGGCTTTACATCCAGATTTTGGGCTTTAGATCTAGAAGTTGTGCTTTTCATCTAGATTTTGGGCTTTACGTCTAGATATTGGGCTTTACCTCTAGATTTTGGGTTTTCCATCTGGATTTTTGGCTTCTCTCCAGAATCTGGGCTTTACCTCCAGACGTTGGGCTTTACCACTAGATGTTGGGTTTTACCTCTAGATGTTGGTCTTTAGGTCTAGATATTGGACTTTACCTCTAGATGTAGGGTTTTACATCTAGATATTTTGCTTTACATTTAGATGTTGGTCTTTATCTCTAGATGTTGGGTTATACCTCTATATGTTGTGCTTCACCTCTAGATGTTAGGCTTTACCTCTAGATGTTTGGATTACATCTAGATGTTTTGCTTTACATTTAGATGTTCGGCTTTATCTCTAGATTTCGGGTTTTAAATCTATATATTTGGCATATCTCTAGATTTTGGGCTCTAACTCTAGGTATTGGTGTTTACCTCTAGATTTTGGACTTTAACTCTGGAAGTTGGGCTTTACCTCTAGAAGTTGGGCTTTAACTCTAGACTTTTGGCTTTACCACAAGACGTTCGGCTTTAACTCTAGCTGTTGGGCTTTACCTCTAGATTTTGGGCCTTACCTCTAGAAGTTGGGGGTTATATCTATATGGTTGGATTTAACTGTAGATGTCAGACCTTAACACTTGATTTTGGAATTCACCTCTAGATGTTAGGCTTTACATCTAGATTTTGGGCTTTAGATCTAGAAGCTGGGCTTTACATCTAGATTTTGTGCTTTACGTCTAGATATTCGGCTTTACCTCTAGATTTTGGGTTTTAAATCTATATATTTGGCTTTTCCTCTAGATGTTGGGCTTTACCCCTAGATATCTGGCTTTACCTCTAGATGTTGGGCTTTACCTCTAGATTTTGGGTTTTAAATATATATATATTTGGCTTTTCCTCTAGATGTTGGGCTTTAGCTCTAGATTTTGGGTTTTACATCTAGATGTTTGCCTTCACCTCTGTAAGTTGGGCTTTACCTGCAGACATTGGGCTGTAGGACTAGATGATGGGCTTTACCTCCAGACGTTGGGCTTTACCCCTAGATATCTGGCTTTACCTCTAAATGTTGGGCTTTACCTCTAGATTTTGGGTTTTAAATATATATATATATTTGGCTTTTCCTCTAGATGTTGGGCTTTACCTCTAGATTTGGGGTTTTACATCTAGATGTTTGCCTTCACCTCTGTAAGTTGGGCTTTACCTGCAGACATTGGGCTGTAGGACTAGATGATGGGCTTTACCTCCAGACGTTGGGCTTTACCTCTAGATATCTGGCTTTACCTCTAGATGTTGGGTTTTACCTCTAGATATTGGTCTTTACCTCTAGATGTTGGGCTTTAGTTATAGAAGTTGTGCTTTTCATCTAGATTTTGGGCTTTACGTCTAGATATTGGGCTTTACCTCTAGATTTTGGGTTTTATATCTATATATTTGGCTTTTCCTCTAGATGTTGGACTTTACCTCTAGATTTTGGGTTTTCCAACTGGATTTTTGGCTTCTCTCTTGAATCTGGGCTTTACCTCCAGACGTTGGTCTTTACCACTAGATGTTGGGTTTTACCTCTAGATGTTGGTCTTTAGGTCTAGATATTGGACTTTACCTCTAGATGTAGGGTTTTACATCTAGATGTTTTGCTTTACATTTAGATGTTGGTCTTTATCTCTAGATGTTGGGTTATACCTCTATATGTTGTGCTTCATCTCTAGATGTTAGGCTTTTCTCTAGATGTTTGGATTACATCTAGATGTTTTGCTTTACATTTAGACGTTCAGCTTTATCTCTAGATTTTGGGTTTTAAATCTATATATTTGGCATATCTCTAGATTTTGGGCTCTAACTCTAGGTATTGGTGTTTACCTCTAGATTTTGGACTTTAACTCTGGAAGTTGGGCTTTACCTCTAGATTTTGGGATTTAACTCTAGAATTTGGGTTTGAAATCCATATATTTTGCTTTTCCTCTAGATGTTGGGCTTTACCTCTAGATTTTGGGTGTTAGATCTAGAATTTGGGCTTTACATCTAGATTTTGGGCTTTAGATCTAGAAGCTGGGCTTTACATCTAGATTTTGGGCTTTACGTCTAGATATTGGGCTTTACCTCTAGATTTTGGGTTTTAACTCTATATATTTGGCTTTTCCTCTAGATGTTGGGCTTTACCCCTAGATATCTGGATTTATTTGTAGATGTTGGGCTTTACCTCTAGATTTTGGGTTTTCCATCTGGATTTTTGGCTTCTCTCTTGAATCTGGGCTTTACCTCCAGACGTTGGGCTTTACCACTAGATGTTGGGTTTTACCTCTAGATGTTGGTCTTTAGGTCTAGATATTGGACTTTACCTCTAGATGTAGGGTTTTACATCTAGATGTTTTGCTTTACGTTTAGATGTTGGTCTTTATCTCTAGATGTTGGGTTATACCTCTATATGTTGTGCTTCACCTCTAGATGTTAGGCTTTACCTCTAGATGTTTGGATTACATCTAGATGTTTTGCTTTACATTTAGATGTTCGGCTTTATCTCTAGATTTCGGGTTTTAAATCTATATATTTGGCATATCTCTAGATTTTGGGCTCTAACTCTAGGTATTGGTGTTTACCTCTAGATTTTGGACTTTAACTCTGGAAGTTGGGGTTTACCCCTAGATGTTGGGATTTAACTCTAGAATTTGGGTTTGAAATCTATATATTTTGCTTTTCCTCTAGATGTTGGGCTTTACCCCTAGATATCTGGATTTACCTGTAGATGTTGGGCTTTACCTCTAGATTTTTGATTTTAAATCTATATATTTGGCTTTTCTTCTAGATGTTGGGCTTTACCTCTAGATTTGGGGTTTTAAATCTATATATTTTGCTTTTCCTCTAGATGTAGGGCTTGACCTCTAGATATCTGGCTTTACCTCTAGATGTTGGGTTTTGCCTCTAGATATTGGTCTTTACCTCTAGATTTTGGGTGTTAGATCTAGAATTTGGGCTTTACATCTAGATTTTGGGCTTTAGATCTAGAAGCTGGGCTTTACATCTAGATTTTGGGCTTTACGTCTAGATATTGGGCTTTACCTCTAGATTTTGGGTTTTAACTCTATATATTTGGCTTTTCCTCTAGATGTTGGGCTTTACCTCTAGATTTTGGGTTTTAAATATATATATATTTGGCTTTTCCTCTAGATGTTGGGCTTTACCTCTAGATTTGGGGTTTTACATCTAGATGTTTGCCTTCACCTCTGTAAGTTGGGCTTTACCTGCAGACATTGGGCTGTAGGACTAGATGATGGGCTTTACCTCCAGACGTTGGGCTTTACCTATAGATATTTGGCTTTACCTCTAGATGTTGGGTTTTACCTCTAGCTATTGGTCTTTACCTCTAGATGTTGGGATTTAGATCTAGAAGTTGTGCTTTTCATCTAGATTTTGGGCTTTACGTCTAGTTATTGGGCTTTACCTCTAGACTTTGGGTTTTATATCGATATATTTGGCTTTTCCTCTAGATGTTGGGCTTTACCCCTAGATATCTGGATTTACCTGTAGATGTTGGGCTTTTCCTCTAGATTTTGGGTTTTCCATCTGGATTTTTGGCTTCTCTCTAGAATCTGGGCTTTACCTCCAGACGTTGGGCTTTACCACTAGATTTTGGGTTTTACCTCTAGATGTTGGTCTTTAGGTCTAGATATTGGACTTTACCTCTAGATGTAGGGTTTTACATCTAGATGTTTTGCTTTACATTTAGATGTTGGTCTTTATCTCTAGATGTTGGGTTATACCTCTATATGTTGTGCTTCACCTCTAGATGTTAGGCTTTACCTCTAGATGTTTGGATTACATCTAGATGTTTTGCTGTACATTTAGATGTTCGGCTTTATCTCTAGATTTTGGGTTTTAAATCTATATATTTGGCTTTTCTTCTAGATGTTGGGCTTTACCTCTAGATTTTGGGCTCTAACACTAGGTATTGGTGTTTACCTCTAGATTTTGGACTTTAACTTTGGAAGTTGGGCTTTACAACTAGATGTTGGGATTTAACTCTAGAATTTGGGTTTGAAATCTATATATTTTGCTTTTCCTCTAGATGTTGGGCTTTACCTCTAGATTTTGGGTTTTAAATATATATATATTTGGCTTTTCCTCTAGATGTTGGGCTTTACCTCTAGATTTGGGGTTTTACATCTAGATGTTTGCCTTCACCTCTGTAAGTTGGGCTTTACCTGCAGACATTGGGCTGTAGGACTAGATGATGGGCTTTACCTCCAGACGTTGGGCTTTACCTCTAGATATCTGGCTTTACCTCTAGATGTTGGGTTTTACCTCTAGATATTGGTCTTTACCTCTAGATGTTGGGCTTTAGATCCTGAAGTTGTGCTTTTCATCTAGATTTTGGGCTTTACGGCTAGATATTGGGCTTTAGGTCTAGATATTGGGCTTTACCTCTAGATTTTGGGTTTTAAATCTATATATTTGGCTTTTCCTCTAGATGTTGGGCTTTACCTCTAGATTTTGGGTTTTACATCCTGATGTTTGCCTTCACCTCTGTAAGCTGGGCTTTACCTGCAGCCATTAGGCTGTAGGACTAGATGATGGGCTTTACCTCTAGAAGTTGGGCTTTACATCTAGATTTTGGGCTTTACCTCTAAATGATGCGCTTAAACTCTAAATATTGGGCTTTACCTCTAGATGTTGGGCTTTAGATTTAGAAGTTGGGATTTACATCTATATTTTGGGCTTTAGATCTAGAAGTTGTGCTTTTCATCTAGATTTTGGGCTTTACGTCTAGATATTGGGCTTTACCTCTAGATTTTGGGTGTTAGATCTAGAATTTGGGCTTTACATCTAGATTTTGGGCTTTAGATCTAGAAGTCGGGCTTTACATCTAGATTTTGGGCTTTACGTCTAGATATTGGGCTTCACCTCTAGATGTTGGGCTTTAGATCTATATATCTGGCTTTATCTCTAGATGTTGGGCTTTACCTCTACATTTCGGGCCCTACATCTAGGTATTGGTATTTACATTTAGATTTTTGACTTTAAATCCGAAAGTTGAGCTTTACATCTAGACTTTGGGATTTACCTCTAGATGTTGGGATTTAACTCTAGAATTTGGGTTTGAAATCTATATATTTTGCTTTTCCTCTAGATGTTGGGCTTTACCTCTAGATATCTGGCTTTACCTCTAGATGTTGGGTTTTACCTCTAGATATTGGTCTTTATCACTAGATGTTGGGCGTTAGATCTAGAATTTGGGCTTTACATCTAGATTTTGGGCTTTACGTCTAGATATTGGGCTTTACCTCTAGATTTTGGGATTTAATTCTATATATTTGGCTTTTCCTCCAGATGTTGGGCTTTACCCCTAGATATCTGGCTTTACCTCTAGATGTTGGGCTTTACCTCTAGGTTTTGGTTTTTCCATCTGGATTTTTGGCTTCTCTCTAGAATCTGGGCTTTACCTCCAGACGTTGGGCTTTACCTCTAGATGTTGGGTTTAACCTCTAGATATTGGTCTTTATCTCTAGATTTTGGGAGTTAGATCTAGAATTTGGGCTTTAGATCTAGATTTTGGGCTTTAGATCTAGAAGTTGGGCTTTTCATCTAGATTTTGGGCTTTACGTCTAGATATTGGGCTTTACCTCTAGATTTTGGGTTTTATATCTATATATTTGGCTTTTCCTCTAGATGTTGGACTTTACCTCTAGATTTTGGGTTTTCCAACTGGATTTTTGGCTTCTCTCTTGAATCTGGGCTTTACCTCCAGACGTTGGTCTTTACCACTAGATGTTGGGTTTTACCTCTAGATGTTGGTCTTTAGGTCTAGATATTGGACTTTACCTCTAGATGTAGGGTTTTACATCTAGATGTTTTGCTTTACATTTAGATGTTGGTCTTTATCTCTAGATGTTGGGTTATACCTCTATATGTTGTGCTTCATCTCTAGATGTTAGGCTTTTCTCTAGATGTTTGGATTACATCTAGATGTTTTGCTTTACATTTAGACGTTCAGCTTTATCTCTAGATTTTGGGTTTTAAATCTATATATTTGGCATATCTCTAGATTTTGGGCTCTAACTCTAGGTATTGGTGTTTACCTCTAGATTTTGGACTTTAACTCTGGAAGTTGGGCTTTACCTCTAGATTTTGGGATTTAACTCTAGAATTTGGGTTTGAAATCCATATATTTTGCTTTTCCTCTAGATGTTGGGCTTTACCTCTAGATTTTGGGTGTTAGATCTAGAATTTGGGCTTTACATCTAGATTTTGGGCTTTAGATCTAGAAGCTGGGCTTTACATCTAGATTTTGGGCTTTACGTCTAGATATTGGGCTTTACCTCTAGATTTTGGGTTTTAACTCTATATATTTGGCTTTTCCTCTAGATGTTGGGCTTTACCCCTAGATATCTGGATTTATTTGTAGATGTTGGGCTTTACCTCTAGATTTTGGGTTTTCCATCTGGATTTTTGGCTTCTCTCTTGAATCTGGGCTTTACCTCCAGACGTTGGGCTTTACCACTAGATGTTGGGTTTTACCTCTAGATGTTGGTCTTTAGGTCTAGATATTGGACTTTACCTCTAGATGTAGGGTTTTACATCTAGATGTTTTGCTTTACGTTTAGATGTTGGTCTTTATCTCTAGATGTTGGGTTATACCTCTATATGTTGTGCTTCACCTCTAGATGTTAGGCTTTACCTCTAGATGTTTGGATTACATCTAGATGTTTTGCTTTACATTTAGATGTTCGGCTTTATCTCTAGATTTCGGGTTTTAAATCTATATATTTGGCATATCTCTAGATTTTGGGCTCTAACTCTAGGTATTGGTGTTTACCTCTAGATTTTGGACTTTAACTCTGGAAGTTGGGGTTTACCCCTAGATGTTGGGATTTAACTCTAGAATTTGGGTTTGAAATCTATATATTTTGCTTTTCCTCTAGATGTTGGGCTTTACCCCTAGATATCTGGATTTACCTGTAGATGTTGGGCTTTACCTCTAGATTTTTGATTTTAAATCTATATATTTGGCTTTTCTTCTAGATGTTGGGCTTTACCTCTAGATTTGGGGTTTTAAATCTATATATTTTGCTTTTCCTCTAGATGTAGGGCTTGACCTCTAGATATCTGGCTTTACCTCTAGATGTTGGGTTTTGCCTCTAGATATTGGTCTTTACCTCTAGATTTTGGGTGTTAGATCTAGAATTTGGGCTTTACATCTAGATTTTGGGCTTTAGATCTAGAAGCTGGGCTTTACATCTAGATTTTGGGCTTTACGTCTAGATATTGGGCTTTACCTCTAGATTTTGGGTTTTAACTCTATATATTTGGCTTTTCCTCTAGATGTTGGGCTTTACCTCTAGATTTTGGGTTTTAAATATATATATATTTGGCTTTTCCTCTAGATGTTGGGCTTTACCTCTAGATTTGGGGTTTTACATCTAGATGTTTGCCTTCACCTCTGTAAGTTGGGCTTTACCTGCAGACATTGGGCTGTAGGACTAGATGATGGGCTTTACCTCCAGACGTTGGGCTTTACCTATAGATATTTGGCTTTACCTCTAGATGTTGGGTTTTACCTCTAGCTATTGGTCTTTACCTCTAGATGTTGGGATTTAGATCTAGAAGTTGTGCTTTTCATCTAGATTTTGGGCTTTACGTCTAGTTATTGGGCTTTACCTCTAGACTTTGGGTTTTATATCGATATATTTGGCTTTTCCTCTAGATGTTGGGCTTTACCCCTAGATATCTGGATTTACCTGTAGATGTTGGGCTTTTCCTCTAGATTTTGGGTTTTCCATCTGGATTTTTGGCTTCTCTCTAGAATCTGGGCTTTACCTCCAGACGTTGGGCTTTACCACTAGATTTTGGGTTTTACCTCTAGATGTTGGTCTTTAGGTCTAGATATTGGACTTTACCTCTAGATGTAGGGTTTTACATCTAGATGTTTTGCTTTACATTTAGATGTTGGTCTTTATCTCTAGATGTTGGGTTATACCTCTATATGTTGTGCTTCACCTCTAGATGTTAGGCTTTACCTCTAGATGTTTGGATTACATCTAGATGTTTTGCTGTACATTTAGATGTTCGGCTTTATCTCTAGATTTTGGGTTTTAAATCTATATATTTGGCTTTTCTTCTAGATGTTGGGCTTTACCTCTAGATTTTGGGCTCTAACACTAGGTATTGGTGTTTACCTCTAGATTTTGGACTTTAACTTTGGAAGTTGGGCTTTACAACTAGATGTTGGGATTTAACTCTAGAATTTGGGTTTGAAATCTATATATTTTGCTTTTCCTCTAGATGTTGGGCTTTACCTCTAGATTTTGGGTTTTAAATATATATATATTTGGCTTTTCCTCTAGATGTTGGGCTTTACCTCTAGATTTGGGGTTTTACATCTAGATGTTTGCCTTCACCTCTGTAAGTTGGGCTTTACCTGCAGACATTGGGCTGTAGGACTAGATGATGGGCTTTACCTCCAGACGTTGGGCTTTACCTCTAGATATCTGGCTTTACCTCTAGATGTTGGGTTTTACCTCTAGATATTGGTCTTTACCTCTAGATGTTGGGCTTTAGATCCTGAAGTTGTGCTTTTCATCTAGATTTTGGGCTTTACGGCTAGATATTGGGCTTTAGGTCTAGATATTGGGCTTTACCTCTAGATTTTGGGTTTTAAATCTATATATTTGGCTTTTCCTCTAGATGTTGGGCTTTACCTCTAGATTTTGGGTTTTACATCCTGATGTTTGCCTTCACCTCTGTAAGCTGGGCTTTACCTGCAGCCATTAGGCTGTAGGACTAGATGATGGGCTTTACCTCTAGAAGTTGGGCTTTACATCTAGATTTTGGGCTTTACCTCTAAATGATGCGCTTAAACTCTAAATATTGGGCTTTACCTCTAGATGTTGGGCTTTAGATTTAGAAGTTGGGATTTACATCTATATTTTGGGCTTTAGATCTAGAAGTTGTGCTTTTCATCTAGATTTTGGGCTTTACGTCTAGATATTGGGCTTTACCTCTAGATTTTGGGTGTTAGATCTAGAATTTGGGCTTTACATCTAGATTTTGGGCTTTAGATCTAGAAGTCGGGCTTTACATCTAGATTTTGGGCTTTACGTCTAGATATTGGGCTTCACCTCTAGATGTTGGGCTTTAGATCTATATATCTGGCTTTATCTCTAGATGTTGGGCTTTACCTCTACATTTCGGGCCCTACATCTAGGTATTGGTATTTACATTTAGATTTTTGACTTTAAATCCGAAAGTTGAGCTTTACATCTAGACTTTGGGATTTACCTCTAGATGTTGGGATTTAACTCTAGAATTTGGGTTTGAAATCTATATATTTTGCTTTTCCTCTAGATGTTGGGCTTTACCTCTAGATATCTGGCTTTACCTCTAGATGTTGGGTTTTACCTCTAGATATTGGTCTTTATCACTAGATGTTGGGCGTTAGATCTAGAATTTGGGCTTTACATCTAGATTTTGGGCTTTACGTCTAGATATTGGGCTTTACCTCTAGATTTTGGGATTTAATTCTATATATTTGGCTTTTCCTCCAGATGTTGGGCTTTACCCCTAGATATCTGGCTTTACCTCTAGATGTTGGGCTTTACCTCTAGGTTTTGGTTTTTCCATCTGGATTTTTGGCTTCTCTCTAGAATCTGGGCTTTACCTCCAGACGTTGGGCTTTACCTCTAGATGTTGGGTTTAACCTCTAGATATTGGTCTTTATCTCTAGATTTTGGGAGTTAGATCTAGAATTTGGGCTTTAGATCTAGATTTTGGGCTTTAGATCTAGAAGTTGGGCTTTACATCTAGATTTTGGGCTTTAGATCTAGAAGTTGGGCTTTACCTCTAGATTTTGGGTTTTAAATCTATATATTTGGCTTTCCCTCTAGATGTTGGGCTTTACCTTCAGATATCTGGCTTTACGTCTAGATGTTGCGCTTTACCTCTAGAAATTGGGCTTTAACTCTAGACTTTGGGATTTACCTCAAGACGTTCGGCTTTAACTCTAGCTGTTGGGCTTTACCTCTAGATATCTGGCTTTACCTCTAGATGTTGGGTTTTACCTCTAGATATTGGTCTTTATCTCTAGATTTTGGGCATTAGATCTAGAATTTGGGCTTTACATCTAGATTTTGGGCTTTAGATCTAGAAGTTGGGCTTTACATATAGATTTTGGGCTTTACGTCTAGATATTGGGCTTCACCTCTAGATTTTGGGGTTTAGATCTATATATCTGGCTTTATCTCTAGATGTTGGGCTTTACCTCTACATTTTGGGCTCTACCTCTAGGTATTGGTGTTTACATTTAGATTTTTGACTTTAAATCTGGAAGTTTAGCTTTACATCTAGACTTTGGGATTTACCTCTAGATGTTGGGATTTAACTCTAGAATTTGGGTTTTAAATCTATATATTTTGCTTTTCCTCTAGATGTTGGGCTTTACCTCTAGATATCTGGCTTTACCTCTAGATGTTGGGTTTTAAATCTAGATATTGGTCTTTATCTCTAGATTTTGGGTGTTAGATCTAGAATTTGGACTTTACATCTAGATTTTGGGCTTTAGATCTAGAATTTGGGCTTTACATCTAGATTTTGGGCTTTACGTCTAGATATTGGGCTTTACCTCTAGATTTTGGGATTTAATTCTATATATTTGGCTTTTCCTGCAGATGTTGGGCTTTACCCCTAGATATCTGGCTTTACCTCTAGATGTTGGGCTTTACCTCTAGGTTTTGGTTTTTCCATCTGGATTTTTGGCTTCTCTCTAGAATCTGGGCTTTACCTCCAGACGTTGGGCTTTACCACTAGATGTTGGGTTTTACCTCTAGATGTTGGTCTTTAGGTCTAGATATTGGACTTTACCTCTAGATGTAGGGTTTTATATCTAGAAGTTTTGCTTTACATTTAGATGTTGGTCTTTATCTCTAGATGTTGGGTTGTACATCTATATGTTTTGCTTCACCTCTAGATGTTAGGCTTTACCTCTAGATGTTTGGATTACATCTAGATGTTTTGCTTTACATTTAGATGTTCAGCTTTATCTCTAGATTTTGGGGTTTAAATCTATATATTTGGCTTTTCCTCTAGATGTTGGGCTTTACCTCTAGATATCTGGCTTTACCTCTAGATGTTGGGTTTAACCTCTAGATATTGGTCTTTATCTCTAGATTTTGGGAGTTAGATCTAGAATTTGGGCTTTAGAACTAGATTTTGGGCTTTAGATCTAGAAGTTGGGCTTTACATCTAGATTTTGGGCTTTAGATCTAGAAGTTGGGCTTTACCTCTAGATTTTGGGTTTTAAATCTATATATTTGGCTTTCCCTCTAGATGTTGGGCTTTACCTTCAGATATCTGGCTTTACGTCTAGATGTTGGGCTTTACCTCTAGAAATTGGGCTTTAACTCTAGACTTTGGGCTTTACCTCAAGACGTTCGGCTTTAACTCTAGCTGTTGGGCTTTACCTCTAGATTTTGGGCCTTACCTCTAGAAGTTGGGGGTTATATCTATATGGTTGGATTTAACTGTAGATGTCAGGCCTTAACACTTGATTTTGGAATTCACCTCTAGATGTTAGGCTTTACATCTAGATTCTGGGCTTTCCCTCTAGATGTTGGGCTTTAACTCTAGATTTTGTGCTTTACTCTAAAGTATGCGCTTTAACTCTAGATATTCGGCTTTACCTCTAGAAGTTGGGTTTTACATCTAGATGTTTGGCTTTAACTGTAGGTGTCGGCCTTTAACACTAGATATTGGAATTCACCTCTAGATCTTAGTCTTTACCTCTACATGTTGGGCTTTACCTCTAGAGTATTTGACTTTAGATCTAGCAATTGGGCTTTACATCTAGATTTGGGTCTTTAGCTCTAGATGTTGGGCTTTACCTCCAGATTTTGGATTTTAAATCTATATATCTGGCTTTATCTCTAGATGTTGGGCTTTATCTCTAGATTTTGGGCTCTACCTCTAGGTATTGGTGTTTACCTCTAGATTTTGGACTTTAACTCTGGAAGTTGGGCTGTAACTCTAGATGTTGGGATTTAACTCTAGAATTTGGGTTTGAAATCTATATATTTTGCTTTTCCTCTAGATGTTGGGCTTTACCTCTAGATATCTGGCTTTACCTCTAGATGTTGGGTTTTACGTCTAGATATTGGTCTTTAACTCTAGATTTTGGGTGTTAGATCTAAAATTTGGGCTTTACATCTAGATTTTGGGCTTTAGATCTAGAAGTTGGGCTTTACATCTAGACTTTGGGCTTTACGTCTAGATATTGGGCTTTACCTCTAGATTTTGGGTTTTAAATCTATATATTTGTCTTTTCCTCTAGATGTTGGGCTTTACCTCTAGATTTTGGGGTTTAAATATATAAATATTTGGCTTTTCCTCTAGATGTTGGGCTTTACCTCTAGATTTGGGGTTTTACATCTAGATGTTTGCCTTCACCTCTGTAAGTTGGGCTTTACCTGCAGACATTGGGCTGTAGGTCTAGATGATGGGCTTTACCTCCAGAAGTTGGGCTTTACCTCTAGATATCTGTATTTACCTCTAGATCTTGGGTTTTACCTCTAGATATTGGTCTTTACCTCTAGATGTTGGGCTTTAGATCTAGAAGTTGTGCTTTTCATCTAGATTTTGGGCTTTACGTCTAGATATTGGGCTTTACCTCTAGATTTTGGGTGTTAGATCTAGAATTTGGGCTTTACATCTAGATTTTGGGCTTTAGATCTAGAAGTCGGGCTTTACATCTAGATTTTGGGCTTTACGTCTAGATATTGGGCTTCACCTCTAGATTTTGGGGTTTTGATCTATATATCTGGCTTTATCTCTCGAAGTTGGGCTTTACCTCTACATTTTGGGCTCTACCTCTAGGTATTGGTATTTACATTTAGATTTTTGACTTTAAATCTGGAAGTTTAGCTTTACATCTAGACTTTGGGATTTACCTCTAGATGTTGGGATTTAACTCTAGAATTTGGGTTTGAAATCTATATATATTGCTTTTCCTCTAGATGTTGGGCTTTATCTCTAGATATCTGGCTTTACCTCTAGATGTTGGGTTTTAAATCTAGATATTGGTCTATATCTCTAGATTTTGGGTGTTAGATCTAGAATTTGGACTTTACATCTAGATTTTGGGCTTTAGATCTAGAATTTGAGCTTTTCCTCTAGATGTTGGGCTTTACCCCTAGATATCTGGATTTACCTGTAGATGTTGGGCTTTACCTCTAGATTTTGGGTTTTCCATCTGGATTTTTGGCTTCTCTCTAGAATCTGGGCTTTACCTCCAGACGTTGGGCTTTACCACTAGATGTTGGGGTTAACCTCTAGATGTTGGTCTTTAGGTCTAGATATTGGACTTTACCTCTAGATGTAGGGTTTTACATCTAGATGTTTTGCTTTACATTTAGATGTTCGTCTTTATCTCTAGATGTTGGGTTATACCTCTATATGTTGTGCGT
This sequence comes from Leptosomus discolor, assembly GCF_034619465.1. Taxonomy (NCBI): domain Eukaryota; kingdom Metazoa; phylum Chordata; class Aves; order Leptosomiformes; family Leptosomidae; genus Leptosomus; species Leptosomus discolor. Next base: position 1,970,910 of record NW_028237908.1, on the reverse strand, counting down.
CACCTCTAGATGTTAGGCTTTACCTCTAGATGTTTGGATTACATCTAGATGTTTTGCTTTACATTTAGATGTTGGGCTTTATCTCTAGATTTTGGGTTTTAAATCTATATATTTGGCATATCTCTAGATTTTGGGCTCTAACTCTAGGTATTGGTGTTTACCTCTACATTTTGGACTTTAACTCTGGAAGTTGGGGTTTACTCCTAGATGTTGGGATTTAACTCTAGATTTTGGGTTTGAAATCTCTATATTTTGCTTTTCCTCTAGATGTTGGGCTTTACCTCTAGATATCTGGCTTTACCTCTAGATGTTGGGTTTTACCTCTAGATATTGGTCTTTACCTCTAGATTTTGGGTGTTAGATCTAGAATTTGGGCTTTACATCTAGATTGTGGGCTTTAGATCTAGAAGCTGGGCTTTACATCTAGATTTTGGGCTTTACGTCTAGATATTGGGCTTTACCTCTAGATTTTGGGTTTTCCATCTGGATTTTTGGCTTCTCTCCAGAATCTGGGCTTTACCTCCAGACGTTGGGCTTTACCACTAGATGTTGGGTTTTACCTCTAGATGTTGGTCTTTAGGTCTAGATATTGGACTTTACCTCTAGATGTAGGGTTTTACATCTAGATATTTTGCTTTACATTTAGATGTTGGTCTTTATCTCTAGATGTTGGGTTATACCTCTATATGTTGTGCTTCACCTCTAGATGTTAGGCTTTACCTCTAGATGTTTGGATTACATCTAGATGTTTTGCTTTACATTTAGATGTTCGGCTTTATCTCTAGATTTCGGGTTTTAAATCTATATATTTGGCATATCTCTAGATTTTGGGCTCTAACTCTAGGTATTGGTGTTTACCTCTAGATTTTGGACTTTAACTCTGGAAGTTGGGCTTTACCTCTAGAAGTTGGGCTTTAACTCTAGACTTTTGGCTTTACCACAAGACGTTCGGCTTTAACTCTAGCTGTTGGGCTTTACCTCTAGATTTTGGGCCTTACCTCTAGAAGTTGGGGGTTATATCTATATGGTTGGATTTAACTGTAGATGTCAGACCTTAACACTTGATTTTGGAATTCACCTCTAGATGTTAGGCTTTACATCTAGATTTTGGGCTTTAGATCTAGAAGCTGGGCTTTACATCTAGATTTTGTGCTTTACGTCTAGATATTCGGCTTTACCTCTAGATTTTGGTTTTTAAATCTATATATTTGGCTTTTCCTCTAGATGTTGGGCTTTACCCCTAGATATCTGGCTTTACCTCTAGATGTTGGGCTTTACCTCTAGATTTTGGATTTTAAATATATATATATTTGGCTTTTCCTCTAGATGTTGGGCTTTAGCTCTAGATTTTGGGTTTTACATCTAGATGTTTGCCTTCACCTCTGTAAGTTGGGCTTTACCTGCAGACATTGGGCTGTAGGACTAGATGATGGGCTTTACCTCCAGACGTTGGGCTTTACCCCTAGATATCTGGCTTTACCTCTAAATGTTGGGCTTTACCTCTAGATTTTGGGTTTTAAATATATATATATATTTGGCTTTTCCTCTAGATGTTGGGCTTTACCTCTAGATTTGGGGTTTTACATCTAGATGTTTGCCTTCACCTCTGTAAGTTGGGCTTTACCTGCAGACATTGGGCTGTAGGACTAGATGATGGGCTTTACCTCCAGACGTTGGGCTTTACCTCTAGATATCTGGCTTTACCTCTAGATGTTGGGTTTTACCTCTAGATATTGGTCTTTACCTCTAGATGTTGGGCTTTAGTTATAGAAGTTGTGCTTTTCATCTAGATTTTGGGCTTTACGTCTAGATATTGGGCTTTACCTCTAGATTTTGGGTTTTATATCTATATATTTGGCTTTTCCTCTAGATGTTGGACTTTACCTCTAGATTTTGGGTTTTCCAACTGGATTTTTGGCTTCTCTCTTGAATCTGGGCTTTACCTCCAGACGTTGGTCTTTACCACTAGATGTTGGGTTTTACCTCTAGATGTTGGTCTTTAGGTCTAGATATTGGACTTTACCTCTAGATGTAGGGTTTTACATCTAGATGTTTTGCTTTACATTTAGATGTTGGTCTTTATCTCTAGATGTTGGGTTATACCTCTATATGTTGTGCTTCATCTCTAGATGTTAGGCTTTTCTCTAGATGTTTGGATTACATCTAGATGTTTTGCTTTACATTTAGACGTTCAGCTTTATCTCTAGATTTTGGGTTTTAAATCTATATATTTGGCATATCTCTAGATTTTGGGCTCTAACTCTAGGTATTGGTGTTTACCTCTAGATTTTGGACTTTAACTCTGGAAGTTGGGCTTTACCTCTAGATTTTGGGATTTAACTCTAGAATTTGGGTTTGAAATCCATATATTTTGCTTTTCCTCTAGATGTTGGGCTTTACCTCTAGATTTTGGGTGTTAGATCTAGAATTTGGGCTTTACATCTAGATTTTGGGCTTTAGATCTAGAAGCTGGGCTTTACATCTAGATTTTGGGCTTTACGTCTAGATATTGGGCTTTACCTCTAGATTTTGGGTTTTAACTCTATATATTTGGCTTTTCCTCTAGATGTTGGGCTTTACCCCTAGATATCTGGATTTATTTGTAGATGTTGGGCTTTACCTCTAGATTTTGGGTTTTCCATCTGGATTTTTGGCTTCTCTCTTGAATCTGGGCTTTACCTCCAGACGTTGGGCTTTACCACTAGATGTTGGGTTTTACCTCTAGATGTTGGTCTTTAGGTCTAGATATTGGACTTTACCTCTAGATGTAGGGTTTTACATCTAGATGTTTTGCTTTACGTTTAGATGTTGGTCTTTATCTCTAGATGTTGGGTTATACCTCTATATGTTGTGCTTCACCTCTAGATGTTAGGCTTTACCTCTAGATGTTTGGATTACATCTAGATGTTTTGCTTTACATTTAGATGTTCGGCTTTATCTCTAGATTTCGGGTTTTAAATCTATATATTTGGCATATCTCTAGATTTTGGGCTCTAACTCTAGGTATTGGTGTTTACCTCTAGATTTTGGACTTTAACTCTGGAAGTTGGGGTTTACCCCTAGATGTTGGGATTTAACTCTAGAATTTGGGTTTGAAATCTATATATTTTGCTTTTCCTCTAGATGTTGGGCTTTACCCCTAGATATCTGGATTTACCTGTAGATGTTGGGCTTTACCTCTAGATTTTTGATTTTAAATCTATATATTTGGCTTTTCTTCTAGATGTTGGGCTTTACCTCTAGATTTGGGGTTTTAAATCTATATATTTTGCTTTTCCTCTAGATGTAGGGCTTGACCTCTAGATATCTGGCTTTACCTCTAGATGTTGGGTTTTACGTCTAGATATTGGTCTTTAACTCTAGATTTTGGGTGTTAGATCTAAAATTTGGGCTTTACATCTAGATTTTGGGCTTTAGATCTAGAAGTTGGGCTTTACATCTAGACTTTGGGCTTTACGTCTAGATATTGGGCTTTACCTCTAGATTTTGGGTTTTAAATCTATATATTTGTCTTTTCCTCTAGATGTTGGGCTTTACCTCTAGATTTTGGGGTTTAAATATATAAATATTTGGCTTTTCCTCTAGATGTTGGGCTTTACCTCTAGATTTGGGGTTTTACATCTAGATGTTTGCCTTCACCTCTGTAAGTTGGGCTTTACCTGCAGACATTGGGCTGTAGGTCTAGATGATGGGCTTTACCTCCAGAAGTTGGGCTTTACCTCTAGATATCTGTATTTACCTCTAGATCTTGGGTTTTACCTCTAGATATTGGTCTTTACCTCTAGATGTTGGGCTTTAGATCTAGAAGTTGTGCTTTTCATCTAGATTTTGGGCTTTACGTCTAGATATTGGGCTTTACCTCTAGATTTTGGGTGTTAGATCTAGAATTTGGGCTTTACATCTAGATTTTGGGCTTTAGATCTAGAAGTCGGGCTTTACATCTAGATTTTGGGCTTTACGTCTAGATATTGGGCTTCACCTCTAGATTTTGGGGTTTTGATCTATATATCTGGCTTTATCTCTCGAAGTTGGGCTTTACCTCTACATTTTGGGCTCTACCTCTAGGTATTGGTATTTACATTTAGATTTTTGACTTTAAATCTGGAAGTTTAGCTTTACATCTAGACTTTGGGATTTACCTCTAGATGTTGGGATTTAACTCTAGAATTTGGGTTTGAAATCTATATATATTGCTTTTCCTCTAGATGTTGGGCTTTATCTCTAGATATCTGGCTTTACCTCTAGATGTTGGGTTTTAAATCTAGATATTGGTCTATATCTCTAGATTTTGGGTGTTAGATCTAGAATTTGGACTTTACATCTAGATTTTGGGCTTTAGATCTAGAATTTGAGCTTTTCCTCTAGATGTTGGGCTTTACCCCTAGATATCTGGATTTACCTGTAGATGTTGGGCTTTACCTCTAGATTTTGGGTTTTCCATCTGGATTTTTGGCTTCTCTCTAGAATCTGGGCTTTACCTCCAGACGTTGGGCTTTACCACTAGATGTTGGGGTTAACCTCTAGATGTTGGTCTTTAGGTCTAGATATTGGACTTTACCTCTAGATGTAGGGTTTTACATCTAGATGTTTTGCTTTACATTTAGATGTTCGTCTTTATCTCTAGATGTTGGGTTATACCTCTATATGTTGTGCGTCACCTCTAGATGTTAGGCTTTACCTCTAGATGTTTGGATTACATCTAGATGTTTTGCTTTACATTTAGATGTTGGGCTTTATCTCTAGATTTTGGGTTTTAAATCTATATATTTGGCATATCTCTAGATTTTGGGCTCTAACTCTAGGTATTGGTGTTTACCTCTACATTTTGGACTTTAACTCTGGAAGTTGGGGTTTACTCCTAGATGTTGGGATTTAACTCTAGATTTTGGGTTTGAAATCTCTATATTTTGCTTTTCCTCTAGATGTTGGGCTTTACCTCTAGATATCTGGCTTTACCTCTAGATGTTGGGTTTTACCTCTAGATATTGGTCTTTACCTCTAGATTTTGGGTGTTAGATCTAGAATTTGGGCTTTACATCTAGATTGTGGGCTTTAGATCTAGAAGCTGGGCTTTACATCTAGATTTTGGGCTTTACGTCTAGATATTGGGCTTTACCTCTAGATTTTGGGTTTTCCATCTGGATTTTTGGCTTCTCTCCAGAATCTGGGCTTTACCTCCAGACGTTGGGCTTTACCACTAGATGTTGGGTTTTACCTCTAGATGTTGGTCTTTAGGTCTAGATATTGGACTTTACCTCTAGATGTAGGGTTTTACATCTAGATATTTTGCTTTACATTTAGATGTTGGTCTTTATCTCTAGATGTTGGGTTATACCTCTATATGTTGTGCTTCACCTCTAGATGTTAGGCTTTACCTCTAGATGTTTGGATTACATCTAGATGTTTTGCTTTACATTTAGATGTTCGGCTTTATCTCTAGATTTCGGGTTTTAAATCTATATATTTGGCATATCTCTAGATTTTGGGCTCTAACTCTAGGTATTGGTGTTTACCTCTAGATTTTGGACTTTAACTCTGGAAGTTGGGCTTTACCTCTAGAAGTTGGGCTTTAACTCTAGACTTTTGGCTTTACCACAAGACGTTCGGCTTTAACTCTAGCTGTTGGGCTTTACCTCTAGATTTTGGGCCTTACCTCTAGAAGTTGGGGGTTATATCTATATGGTTGGATTTAACTGTAGATGTCAGACCTTAACACTTGATTTTGGAATTCACCTCTAGATGTTAGGCTTTACATCTAGATTTTGGGCTTTAGATCTAGAAGCTGGGCTTTACATCTAGATTTTGTGCTTTACGTCTAGATATTCGGCTTTACCTCTAGATTTTGGTTTTTAAATCTATATATTTGGCTTTTCCTCTAGATGTTGGGCTTTACCCCTAGATATCTGGCTTTACCTCTAGATGTTGGGCTTTACCTCTAGATTTTGGATTTTAAATATATATATATTTGGCTTTTCCTCTAGATGTTGGGCTTTAGCTCTAGATTTTGGGTTTTACATCTAGATGTTTGCCTTCACCTCTGTAAGTTGGGCTTTACCTGCAGACATTGGGCTGTAGGACTAGATGATGGGCTTTACCTCCAGACGTTGGGCTTTACCCCTAGATATCTGGCTTTACCTCTAAATGTTGGGCTTTACCTCTAGATTTTGGGTTTTAAATATATATATATATTTGGCTTTTCCTCTAGATGTTGGGCTTTACCTCTAGATTTGGGGTTTTACATCTAGATGTTTGCCTTCACCTCTGTAAGTTGGGCTTTACCTGCAGACATTGGGCTGTAGGACTAGATGATGGGCTTTACCTCCAGACGTTGGGCTTTACCTCTAGATATCTGGCTTTACCTCTAGATGTTGGGTTTTACCTCTAGATATTGGTCTTTACCTCTAGATGTTGGGCTTTAGTTATAGAAGTTGTGCTTTTCATCTAGATTTTGGGCTTTACGTCTAGATATTGGGCTTTACCTCTAGATTTTGGGTTTTATATCTATATATTTGGCTTTTCCTCTAGATGTTGGACTTTACCTCTAGATTTTGGGTTTTCCAACTGGATTTTTGGCTTCTCTCTTGAATCTGGGCTTTACCTCCAGACGTTGGTCTTTACCACTAGATGTTGGGTTTTACCTCTAGATGTTGGTCTTTAGGTCTAGATATTGGACTTTACCTCTAGATGTAGGGTTTTACATCTAGATGTTTTGCTTTACATTTAGATGTTGGTCTTTATCTCTAGATGTTGGGTTATACCTCTATATGTTGTGCTTCATCTCTAGATGTTAGGCTTTTCTCTAGATGTTTGGATTACATCTAGATGTTTTGCTTTACATTTAGACGTTCAGCTTTATCTCTAGATTTTGGGTTTTAAATCTATATATTTGGCATATCTCTAGATTTTGGGCTCTAACTCTAGGTATTGGTGTTTACCTCTAGATTTTGGACTTTAACTCTGGAAGTTGGGCTTTACCTCTAGATTTTGGGATTTAACTCTAGAATTTGGGTTTGAAATCCATATATTTTGCTTTTCCTCTAGATGTTGGGCTTTACCTCTAGATTTTGGGTGTTAGATCTAGAATTTGGGCTTTACATCTAGATTTTGGGCTTTAGATCTAGAAGCTGGGCTTTACATCTAGATTTTGGGCTTTACGTCTAGATATTGGGCTTTACCTCTAGATTTTGGGTTTTAACTCTATATATTTGGCTTTTCCTCTAGATGTTGGGCTTTACCCCTAGATATCTGGATTTATTTGTAGATGTTGGGCTTTACCTCTAGATTTTGGGTTTTCCATCTGGATTTTTGGCTTCTCTCTTGAATCTGGGCTTTACCTCCAGACGTTGGGCTTTACCACTAGATGTTGGGTTTTACCTCTAGATGTTGGTCTTTAGGTCTAGATATTGGACTTTACCTCTAGATGTCGGGTTTTACATCTAGATGTTTTGCTTTACGTTTAGATGTTGGTCTTTATCTCTAGATGTTGGGTTATACCTCTATATGTTGTGCTTCACCTCTAGATGTTAGGCTTTACCTCTAGATGTTTGGATTACATCTAGATGTTTTGCTTTACATTTAGATGTTCGGCTTTATCTCTAGATTTCGGGTTTTAAATCTATATATTTGGCATATCTCTAGATTTTGGGCTCTAACTCTAGGTATTGGTGTTTACCTCTAGATTTTGGACTTTAACTCTGGAAGTTGGGGTTTACCCCTAGATGTTGGGATTTAACTCTAGAATTTGGGTTTGAAATCTATATATTTTGCTTTTCCTCTAGATGTTGGGCTTTACCCCTAGATATCTGGATTTACCTGTAGATGTTGGGCTTTACCTCTAGATTTTTGATTTTAAATCTATATATTTGGCTTTTCTTCTAGATGTTGGGCTTTACCTCTAGATTTGGGGTTTTAAATCTATATATTTTGCTTTTCCTCTAGATGTAGGGCTTGACCTCTAGATATCTGGCTTTACCTCTAGATGTTGGGTTTTGCCTCTAGATATTGGTCTTTACCTCTAGATTTTGGGTGTTAGATCTAGAATTTGGGCTTTACATCTAGATTTTGGGCTTTAGATCTAGAAGCTGGGCTTTACATCTAGATTTTGGGCTTTACGTCTAGATATTGGGCTTTACCTCTAGATTTTGGGTTTTAACTCTATATATTTGGCTTTTCCTCTAGATGTTGGGCTTTACCTCTAGATTTTGGGTTTTAAATATATATATATTTGGCTTTTCCTCTAGATGTTGGGCTTTACCTCTAGATTTGGGGTTTTACATCTAGATGTTTGCCTTCACCTCTGTAAGTTGGGCTTTACCTGCAGACATTGGGCTGTAGGACTAGATGATGGGCTTTACCTCCAGACGTTGGGCTTTACCTATAGATATCTGGCTTTACCTCTAGATGTTGGGTTTTACCTCTAGCTATTGGTCTTTACCTCTAGATGTTGGGATTTAGATCTAGAAGTTGTGCTTTTCATCTAGATTTTGGGCTTTACGTCTAGTTATTGGGCTTTACCTCTAGACTTTGGGTTTTATATCGATATATTTGGCTTTTCCTCTAGATGTTGGGCTTTACCCCTAGATATCTGGATTTACCTGTAGATGTTGGGCTTTTCCTCTAGATTTTGGGTTTTCCATCTGGATTTTTGGCTTCTCTCTAGAATCTGGGCTTTACCTCCAGACGTTGGGCTTTACCACTAGATTTTGGGTTTTACCTCTAGATGTTGGTCTTTAGGTCTAGATATTGGACTTTACCTCTAGATGTAGGGGTTTACATCTAGATGTTTTGCTTTACATTTAGATGTTGGTCTTTATCTCTAGATGTTGGGTTATACCTCTATATGTTGTGCTTCACCTCTAGATGTTAGGCTTTACCTCTAGATGTTTGGATTACATCTAGATGTTTTGCTGTACATTTAGATGTTCGGCTTTATCTCTAGATTTTGGGTTTTAAATCTATATATTTGGCTTTTCTTCTAGATGTTGGGCTTTACCTCTAGATTTTGGGCTCTAACACTAGGTATTGGTGTTTACCTCTAGATTTTGGACTTTAACTTTGGAAGTTGGGCTTTACATCTAGATGTTGGGATTTAACTCTAGAATTTGGGTTTGAAATCTATATATTTTGCTTTTCCTCTAGATGTTGGGCTTTACCTCTAGATTTTGGGTTTTAAATATATATATATTTGGCTTTTCCTCTAGATGTTGGGCTTTACCTCTAGATTTGGGGTTTTACATCTAGATGTTTGCCTTCACCTCTGTAAGTTGGGCTTTACCTGCAGACATTGGGCTGTAGGACTAGATGATGGGCTTTACCTCTAGATGTTGGGTTTTACCTCTAGATATTGGTCTTTACCTCTAGATGTTGGGCTTTAGATCCTGAAGTTGTGCTTTTCATCTAGATTTTGGGCTTTATGGCTAGATATTGGGCTTTAGGTCTAGATATTGGGCTTTACCTCTAGATTTTGGGTTTTAAATCTATATATTTGGCTTTTCCTCTAGATGTTGGGCTTTACCTCTAGATTTTGGGTTTTACATCCTGATGTTTGCCTTCACCTCTGTAAGCTGGGCTTTACCTGCAGCCATTAGGCTGTAGGACTAGATGATGGGCTTTACCTCTAGAAGTTGGGCTTTACATCTAGATTTTGGGCTTTACCTCTAAATGATGCGCTTAAACTCTAAATATTGGGCTTTACCTCTAGATGTTGGGCTTTAGATTTAGAAGTTGGGATTTACATCTATATTTTGGGCTTTAGATCTAGAAGTTGTGCTTTTCATCTAGATTTTGGGCTTTACGTCTAGATATTGGGCTTTACCTCTAGATTTTGGGTGTTAGATCTAGAATTTGGGCTTTACATCTAGATTTTGGGCTTTAGATCTAGAAGTCGGGCTTTACATCTAGATTTTGGGCTTTACGTCTAGATATTGGGCTTCACCTCTAGATGTTGGGCTTTAGATCTATATATCTGGCTTTATCTCTAGATGTTGGGCTTTACCTCTACATTTCGGGCCCTACATCTAGGTATTGGTATTTACATTTAGATTTTTGACTTTAAATCCGAAAGTTGAGCTTTACATCTAGACTTTGGGATTTACCTCTAGATGTTGGGATTTAACTCTAGAATTTGGGTTTGAAATCTATATATTTTGCTTTTCCTTTAGATGTTGGGCTTTACCTCTAGATATCTGGCTTTACCTCTAGATGTTGGGTTTTACCTCTAGATATTGGTCTTTATCACTAGATGTTGGGCGTTAGATCTAGAATTTGGGCTTTACATCTAGATTTTGGGCTTTACGTCTAGATATTGGGCTTTACCTCTAGATTTTGGGATTTAATTCTATATATTTGGCTTTTCCTCCAGATGTTGGGCTTTACCCCTAGATATCTGGCTTTACGTCTAGATGTTGGGCTTTACCTCTAGGTTTTGGTTTTTCCATCTGGATTTTTGGCTTCTCTCTAGAATCTGGGCTTTACCTCCAGACGTTGGGCTTTACCTCTAGATGTTGGGTTTAACCTCTAGATATTGGTCTTTATCTCTAGATTTTGGGAGTTAGATCTAGAATTTGGGCTTTAGATCTAGATTTTGGGCTTTAGATCTAGAAGTTGGGCTTTACATCTAGATTTTGGGCTTTAGATCTAGAAGTTGGGCTTTACCTCTAGATTTTGGGTTTTAAATCTATATATTTGGCTTTCCCTCTAGATGTTGGGCTTTACCTTCAGATATCTGGCTTTACGTCTAGATGTTGCGCTTTACCTCTAGAAATTGGGCTTTAACTCTAGACTTTGGGATTTACCTCAAGACGTTCGGCTTTAACTCTAGCTGTTGGGCTTTACCTCTAGATATCTGGCTTTACCTCTAGATGTTGGGTTTTACCTCTAGATATTGGTCTTTATCTCTAGATTTTGGGCATTAGATCTAGAATTTGGGCTTTACATCTAGATTTTGGGCTTTAGATCTAGAAGTTGGGCTTTACATCTAGATTTTGGGCTTTACGTCTAGATATTGGGCTTCACCTCTAGATTTTGGGGTTTAGATCTATATATCTGGCTTTATCTCTAGATGTTGGGCTTTACCTCTACATTTTGGGCTCTACCTCTAGGTATTGGTGTTTACATTTAGATTTTTGACTTTAAATCTGGAAGTTTAGCTTTACATCTAGACTTTGGGATTTACCTCTAGATGTTGGGATTTAACTCTAGAATTTGGGTTTTAAATCTATATATTTTGCTTTTCCTCTAGATGTTGGGCTTTACCTCTAGATATCTGGCTTTACCTCTAGATGTTGGGTTTTAAATCTAGATATTGGTCTTTATCTCTAGATTTTGGGTGTTAGATCTAGAATTTGGACTTTACATCTAGATTTTGGGCTTTAGATCTAGAATTTGGGCTTTACATCTAGATTTTGGGCTTTACGTCTAGATATTGGGCTTTACCTCTAGATTTTGGGATTTAATTCTATATATTTGGCTTTTCCTGCAGATGTTGGGCTTTACCCCTAGATATCTGGCTTTACCTCTAGATGTTGGGCTTTACCTCTAGGTTTTGGTTTTTCCATCTGGATTTTTGGCTTCTCTCTAGAATCTGGGCTTTACCTCCAGACGTTGGGCTTTACCACTAGATGTTGGGTTTTACCTCTAGATGTTGGTCTTTAGGTCTAGATATTGGACTTTACCTCTAGATGTAGGGTTTTATATCTAGAAGTTTTGCTTTACATTTAGATGTTGGTCTTTATCTCTAGATGTTGGGTTGTACATCTATATGTTTTGCTTCACCTCTAGATGTTAGGCTTTACCTCTAGATGTTTGGATTACATCTAGATGTTTTGCTTTACATTTAGATGTTCAGCTTTATCTCTAGATTTTGGGGTTTAAATCTATATATTTGGCTTTTCCTCTAGATGTTGGGCTTTACCTCTAGATATCTGGCTTTACCTCTAGATGTTGGGTTTAACCTCTAGATATTGGTCTTTATCTCTAGATTTTGGGAGTTAGATCTAGAATTTGGGCTTTAGAACTAGATTTTGGGCTTTAGATCTAGAAGTTGGGCTTTACATCTAGATTTTGGGCTTTAGATCTAGAAGTTGGGCTTTACCTCTAGATTTTGGGTTTTAAATCTATATATTTGGCTTTCCCTCTAGATGTTGGGCTTTACCTTCAGATATCTGGCTTTACGTCTAGATGTTGCGCTTTACCTCTAGAAATTGGGCTTTAACTCTAGACTTTGGGATTTACCTCAAGACGTTCGGCTTTAACTCTAGCTGTTGGGCTTTACCTCTAGATATCTGGCTTTACCTCTAGATGTTGGGTTTTACCTCTAGATATTGGTCTTTATCTCTAGATTTTGGGCATTAGATCTAGAATTTGGGCTTTACATCTAGATTTTGGGCTTTAGATCTAGAAGTTGGGCTTTACATCTAGATTTTGGGCTTTACGTCTAGATATTGGGCTTCACCTCTAGATTTTGGGGTTTAGATCTATATATCTGGCTTTATCTCTAGATGTTGGGCTTTACCTCTACATTTTGGGCTCTACATCTAGGTATTGGTGTTTACATTTAGATTTTTGACTTTAAATCTGGAAGTTTAGCTTTACATCTAGACTTTGGGATTTACCTCTAGATGTTGGGATTTAACTCTAGAATTTGGGTTTTAAATCTATATATTTTGCTTTTCCTCTAGATGTTGGGCTTTACCTCTAGATATCTGGCTTTACCTCTAGATGTTGGGTTTTAAATCTAGATATTGGTCTTTATCTCTAGATTTTGGGTGTTAGATCTAGAATTTGGACTTTACATCTAGATTTTGGGCTTTAGATCTAGAATTTGGGCTTTACATCTAGATTTTGGGCTTTACGTCTAGATATTGGGCTTTACCTCTAGATTTTGGGATTTAATTCTATATATTTGGCTTTTCCTGCAGATGTTGGGCTTTACCCCTAGATATCTGGCTTTACCTCTAGATGTTGGGCTTTACCTCTAGGTTTTGGTTTTTCCATCTGGATTTTTGGCTTCTCTCTAGAATCTGGGCTTTACCTCCAGACGTTGGGCTTTACCACTAGATGTTGGGTTTTACCTCTAGATGTTGGTCTTTAGGTCTAGATATTGGACTTTACCTCTAGATGTAGGGTTTTATATCTAGAAGTTTTGCTTTACATTTAGATGTTGGTCTTTATCTCTAGATGTTGGGTTGTACATCTATATGTTTTGCTTCACCTCTAGATGTTAGGCTTTACCTCTAGATGTTTGGATTACATCTAGATGTTTTGCTTTACATTTAGATGTTCAGCTTTATCTCTAGATTTTGGGGTTTAAATCTATATATTTGGCTTTTCCTCTAGATGTTGGGCTTTACCTCTAGATATCTGGCTTTACCTCTAGATGTTGGGTTTAACCTCTAGATATTGGTCTTTATCTCTAGATTTTGGGAGTTAGATCTAGAATTTGGGCTTTAGAACTAGATTTTGGGCTTTAGATCTAGAAGTTGGGCTTTACATCTAGATTTTGGGCTTTAGATCTAGAAGTTGGGCTTTACCTCTAGATTTTGGGTTTTAAATCTATATATTTGGCTTTCCCTCTAGATGTTGGGCTTTACCTTCAGATATCTGGCTTTACGTCTAGATGTTGGGCTTTACCTCTAGAAATTGGGCTTTAACTCTAGACTTTGGGCTTTACCTCAAGACGTTCGGCTTTAACTCTAGCTGTTGGGCTTTACCTCTAGATTTTGGGCCTTACCTCTAGAAGTTGGGGGTTATATCTATATGGTTGGATTTAACTGTAGATGTCAGGCCTTAACACTTGATTTTGGAATTCACCTCTAGATGTTAGGCTTTACATCTAGATTCTGGGCTTTCCCTCTAGATGTTGGGCTTTAACTCTAGATTTTGTGCTTTACTCTAAAGGATGCGCTTTAACTCTAGATATTCGGCTTTACCTCTAGAAGTTGGGTTTTACATCTAGATGTTTGGCTTTAACTGTAGGTGTCGGCCTTTAACACTAGATATTGGAATTCACCTCTAGATCTTAGTCTTTACCTCTACATGTTGGGCTTTACCTCTAGAGTATTTGACTTTAGATCTAGCAATTGGGCTTTACATCTAGATTTGGGTCTTTAGCTCTAGATGTTAGGCTTTACCTCCAGATTTTGGATTTTAAATCTATATATCTGGCTTTATCTCTAGATGTTGGGCTTTATCTCTAGATTTTGGGCTCTACCTCTAGGTATTGGTGTTTACCTCTAGATTTTGGACTTTAACTCTGGAAGTTGGGCTGTAACTCTAGATGTTGGGATTTAACTCTAGAATTTGGGTTTGAAATCTATATATTTTGCTTTACCTCTAGATGTTGGGCTTTACCTCTAGATATCTGGCTTTACCTCTAGATGTTGGGTTTTACGTCTAGATATTGGTCTTTAACTCTAGATTTTGGGTGTTAGATCTAAAATTTGGGCTTTACATCTAGATTTTGGGCTTTAGATCTAGAAGTTGGGCTTTACATCTAGATTTTGGGCTTTACGTCTAGATATTGGGCTTTACCTCTAGATTTTGGGATTTAATTCTATATATTTGGCTTTTCCTCCAGATGTTGGGCTTTACCCCTAGATATCTGGCTTTACGTCTAGATGTTGGGCTTTACCTCTAGGTTTTGGTTTTTCCATCTGGATTTTTGGCTTCTCTCTAGAATCTGGGCTTTACCTCCAGACGTTGGGCTTTACCTCTAGATGTTGGGTTTAACCTCTAGATATTGGTCTTTATCTCTAGATTTTGGGAGTTAGATCTAGAATTTGGGCTTTAGATCTAGATTTTGGGCTTTAGATCTAGAAGTTGGGCTTTACATCTAGATTTTGGGCTTTAGATCTAGAAGTTGGGCTTTACCTCTAGATTTTGGGTTTTAAATCTATATATTTGGCTTTCCCTCTAGATGTTGGGCTTTACCTTCAGATATCTGGCTTTACGTCTAGATGTTGCGCTTTACCTCTAGAAATTGGGCTTTAACTCTAGACTTTGGGATTTACCTCAAGACGTTCGGCTTTAACTCTAGCTGTTGGGCTTTACCTCTAGATATCTGGCTTTACCTCTAGATGTTGGGTTTTACCTCTAGATATTGGTCTTTATCTCTAGATTTTGGGCATTAGATCTAGAATTTGGGCTTTACATCTAGATTTTGGGCTTTAGATCTAGAAGTTGGGCTTTACATCTAGATTTTGGGCTTTACGTCTACATATTGGGCTTCACCTCTAGATTTTGGGGTTTAGATCTATATATCTGGCTTTATCTCTAGATGTTGGGCTTTACCTCTACATTTTGGGCTCTACCTCTAGGTATTGGTGTTTACATTTAGATTTTTGACTTTAAATCTGGAAGTTTAGCTTTACATCTAGACTTTGGGATTTACCTCTAGATGTTGGGATTTAACTCTAGAATTTGGGTTTTAAATCTATATATTTTGCTTTTCCTCTAGATGTTGGGCTTTACCTCTAGATATCTGGCTTTACCTCTAGATGTTGGGTTTTAAATCTAGATATTGGTCTTTATCTCTAGATTTTGGGTGTTAGATCTAGAATTTGGACTTTACATCTAGATTTTGGGCTTTAGATCTAGAATTTGGGCTTTACATCTAGATTTTGGGCTTTACGTCTAGATATTGGGCTTTACCTCTAGATTTTGGGATTTAATTCTATATATTTGGCTTTTCCTGCAGATGTTGGGCTTTACCCCTAGATATCTGGCTTTACCTCTAGATGTTGGGCTTTACCTCTAGGTTTTGGTTTTTCCATCTGGATTTTTGGCTTCTCTCTAGAATCTGGGCTTTACCTCCAGACGTTGGGCTTTACCACTAGATGTTGGGTTTTACCTCTAGATGTTGGTCTTTAGGTCTAGATATTGGACTTTACCTCTAGATGTAGGGTTTTATATCTAGAAGTTTTGCTTTACATTTAGATGTTGGTCTTTATCTCTAGATGTTGGGTTGTACATCTATATGTTTTGCTTCACCTCTAGATGTTAGGCTTTACCTCTAGATGTTTGGATTACATCTAGATGTTTTGCTTTACATTTAGATGTTCAGCTTTATCTCTAGATTTTGGGGTTTAAATCTATATATTTGGCTTTTCCTCTAGATGTTGGGCTTTACCTCTAGATATCTGGCTTTACCTCTAGATGTTGGGTTTAACCTCTAGATATTGGTCTTTATCTCTAGATTTTGGGAGTTAGATCTAGAATTTGGGCTTTAGAACTAGATTTTGGGCTTTAGATCTAGAAGTTGGGCTTTACATCTAGATTTTGGGCTTTAGATCTAGAAGTTGGGCTTTACCTCTAGATTTTGGGTTTTAAATCTATATATTTGGCTTTCCCTCTAGATGTTGGGCTTTACCTTCAGATATCTGGCTTTACGTCTAGATGTTGGGCTTTACCTCTAGAAATTGGGCTTTAACTCTAGACTTTGGGCTTTACCTCAAGACGTTCGGCTTTAACTCTAGCTGTTGGGCTTTACCTCTAGATTTTGGGCCTTACCTCTAGAAGTTGGGGGTTATATCTATATGGTTGGATTTAACTGTAGATGTCAGGCCTTAACACTTGATTTTGGAATTCACCTCTAGATGTTAGGCTTTACATCTAGATTCTGGGCTTTCCCTCTAGATGTTGGGCTTTAACTCTAGATTTTGTGCTTTACTCTAAAGGATGCGCTTTAACTCTAGATATTCGGCTTTACCTCTAGAAGTTGGGTTTTACATCTAGATGTTTGGCTTTAACTGTAGGTGTCGGCCTTTAACACTAGATATTGGAATTCACCTCTAGATCTTAGTCTTTACCTCTACATGTTGGGCTTTACCTCTAGAGTATTTGACTTTAGATCTAGCAATTGGGCTTTACATCTAGATTTGGGTCTTTAGCTCTAGATGTTAGGCTTTACCTCCAGATTTTGGATTTTAAATCTATATATCTGGCTTTATCTCTAGATGTTGGGCTTTATCTCTAGATTTTGGGCTCTACCTCTAGGTATTGGTGTTTACCTCTAGATTTTGGACTTTAACTCTGGAAGTTGGGCTGTAACTCTAGATGTTGGGATTTAACTCTAGAATTTGGGTTTGAAATCTATATATTTTGCTTTTCCTCTAGATGTTGGGCTTTACCTCTAGATATCTGGCTTTACCTCTAGATGTTGGGTTTTACGTCTAGATATTGGTCTTTAACTCTAGATTTTGGGTGTTAGATCTAAAATTTGGGCTTTACATCTAGATTTTGGGCTTTAGATCTAGAAGTTGGGCTTTACATCTAGACTTTGGGCTTTACGTCTAGATATTGGGCTTTACCTCTAGATTTTGGGTTTTAAATCTATATATTTGTCTTTTCCTCTAGATGTTGGGCTTTACCTCTAGATTTTGGGGTTTAAATATATAAATATTTGGCTTTTCCTCTAGATGTTGGGCTTTACCCCTAGATATCTGGCTTTACCTCTAGATGTTGGGCTTTACCTCTAGGTTTTGGGTTTTAAATATATATATATTTGGCTTTTCCTCTAGATGTTGGGCTTTACCGCTAGATTTGGGGTTTTACATCTAGATGTTTGCCTTCACCTCTGTAAGTTGGGCTTTACCTGCAGACATTGGGCTGTAGGTCTAGATGATGGGCTTTACCTCCAGAAGTTGGGCTTTACCTCTAGATATCTGTATTTACCTCTAGATCTTGGGTTTTACCTCTAGATATTGGTCTTTACCTCTAGATGTTGGGCTTTAGATCTAGAAGTTGTGCTTTTCATCTAGATTTTGGGCTTTACGTCTAGATATTGGGCTTTACCTCTAGATTTTGGGTGTTAGATCTAGAATTTGGGCTTTACATCTAGATTTTGGGCTTTAGATCTAGAAGTCGGGCTTTACATCTAGATTTTGGGCTTTACGTCTAGATATTGGGCTTCACCTCTAGATTTTGGGGTTTTGATCTATATATCTGGCTTTATCTCTCGAAGTTGGGCTTTACCTCTACATTTTGGGCTCTACCTCTAGGTATTGGTATTTACATTTAGATTTTTGACTTTAAATCTGGAAGTTTAGCTTTACATCTAGACTTTGGGATTTACCTCTAGATGTTGGGATTTAACTCTAGAATTTGGGTTTTAAATCTATATATTTTGCTTTTCCTCTAGATGTTGGGCTTTATCTCTAGATATCTGGCTTTACCTCTAGATGTTGGGTTTTAAATCTAGATATTGGTCTTTATCTCTAGATTTTGGGTGTTAGATCTAGAATTTGGACTTTACATCTAGATTTTGGGCTTTAGATCTAGAATTTGGGCTTTACATCTAGATTTTGGGCTTTACGTCTAGATATTGGGCTTTACCTCTAGATTTTGGGATTTAATTCTATATATTTGGCTTTTCCTGCAGATGTTGGGCTTTACCCCTAGATATCTGGCTTTACCTCTAGATGTTGGGCTTTACCTCTAGGTTTTGGTTTTTCCATCTGGATTTTTGGCTTCTCTCTAGAATCTGGGCTTTACCTCCAGACGTTGGGCTTTACCACTAGATGTTGGGTTTTACCTCTAGATGTTGGTCTTTAGGTCTAGATATTGGACTTTACCTCTAGATGTAGGGTTTTATATCTAGAAGTTTTGCTTTACATTTAGATGTTGGTCTTTATCTCTAGATGTTGGGTTGTACATCTATATGTTTTGCTTCACCTCTAGATGTTAGGCTTTACCTCTAGATGTTTGGATTACATCTAGATGTTTTGCTTTACATTTAGATGTTCAGCTTTATCTCTAGATTTTGGGGTTTAAATCTATATATTTGGCTTTTCCTCTAGATGTTGGGCTTTACCTCTAGATATCTGGCTTTACCTCTAGATGTTGGGTTTAACCTCTAGATATTGGTCTTTATCTCTAGATTTTGGGAGTTAGATCTAGAATTTGGGCTTTAGAACTAGATTTTGGGCTTTAGATCTAGAAGTTGGGCTTTACATCTAGATTTTGGGCTTTAGATCTAGAAGTTGGGCTTTACCTCTAGATTTTGGGTTTTAAATCTATATATTTGGCTTTCCCTCTAGATGTTGGGCTTTACCTTCAGATATCTGGCTTTACGTCTAGATGTTGGGCTTTACCTCTAGAAATTGGGCTTTAACTCTAGACTTTGGGCTTTACCTCAAGACGTTCGGCTTTAACTCTAGCTGTTGGGCTTTACCTCTAGATTTTGGGCCTTACCTCTAGAAGTTGGGGGTTATATCTATATGGTTGGATTTAACTGTAGTTATCAGGCCTTAACACTTGATTTTGGAATTCACCTCTAGATGTTAGGCTTTACATCTAGATTCTGGGCTTTCCCTCTAGATGTTGGGCTTTAACTCTAGATTTTGTGCTTTACTCTAAAGTATGCGCTTTAACTCTAGATATTCGGCTTTACCTCTAGAAGTTGGGTTTTACATCTAGATGTTTGGCTTTAACTGTAGGTGTCGGCCTTTAACACTAGATATTGGAATTCACCTCTAGATCTTAGTCTTTACCTCTACATGTTGGGCTTTACCTCTAGAGTATTTGACTTTAGATCTAGCAATTGGGCTTTACATCTAGATTTGGGTCTTTAGCTCTAGATGTTGGGCTTTACCTCCAGATTTTGGATTTTAAATCTATATATCTGGCTTTATCTCTAGATGTTGGGCTTTATCTCTAGATTTTGGGCTCTACCTCTAGGTATTGGTGTTTACCTCTAGATTTTGGACTTTAACTCTGGAAGTTGGGCTGTAACTCTAGATGTTGGGATTTAACTCTAGAATTTGGGTTTGAAATCTATATATTTTGCTTTTCCTCTAGATGTTGGGCTTTACCTCTAGATATCTGGCTTTACCTCTAGATGTTGGGTTTTACGTCTAGATATTGGTCTTTAACTCTAGATTTTGGGTGTTAGATCTAAAATTAGGGCTTTACATCTAGATTTTGGGCTTTAGATCTAGAAGTTGGGCTTTACATCTAGACTTTGGGCTTTACGTCTAGATATTGGGCTTTACCTCTAGATTTTGGGTTTTAAATCTATATATTTGTCTTTTCCTCTAGATGTTGGGCTTTACCTCTAGATTTTGGGTTTTAAATATATATATATTTGGCTTTTCCTCTAGATGTTGGGCTTTACCTCTAGATTTCGGGTTTTACATCTAGATGTTTGCCTTCACCTCTGTAAGTTGGGCTTTACCTGCAGACATTGGGCTGTAGGTCTAGATGATGGGCTTTAGCTCCAGACGTTGGGCTTTACATCTAGATTATGGGCTTTACCTCTAAATGATGCGCTTAAACTCTAAATATTGGGCTTTACCTCTAGATGTTGGGCTTTAGATTTAGAAGTTGGGCTTTACATCTAGATTTTGGGCTTTAGATCTAGATATTGGGCTTCACCTCTAGATTTTGGGTTTTAAATATATATATATTTGGCTTTTCCTCTAGATGTTGGGCTTTACCTCTTGATATCTGGCTTTACCTCTAGATGTTGGGTTTTACCTCTAGATATTGGTCTTTACATCTAGATGTTGGTCTTTACCTCTAGATGTTGGGCTTTAGATCTAGAAGTTGTGCTTTTCATCTAGATTTTGGGCTTTACGTCTAGATATTGGGCTTTACCTCTAGATGTTGGGCTTTAGATCTAGAAGTTGGGCTTTACATCTAAATTTTGGGCTTTACTTCTAGATATTGGGCTTCACCTCTAGATTTTGGGTTTTAGATCTATATATCTGGCTTTATCTCTAGATGTTGGGCTTTACCTCTACATTTTGGGCTCTACCTCTAGGTATTGGTATTTACATTTAGATTTTTGACTTTAAATCTGGAAGTTGAGCTTTACATCTAGACTTTGGGCTTTACCTCTAGATGTTGGGATTTAACTCTAGAATTTGGGTTTGAAATCTATATATTTGGCTTTTCCTCTAGATGTTGGGCTTTACCCCTAGATATCTGGCTTTACCTCTAGATGTTGGGCTTTTCCTCTAGATTTTGGGTTTTAAATATATATATATTTGACTTTTCCTCTAGATGTTGGGCTTTACCTCTAGATATCTGGCGTTACCTCTAGATGTTGGGTTTAACCTCTAGATATTGGTCTTTAGCTCTAGATTTTGGGCGTTAGATCTAGAATTTGGGCTTTACATCTAGATTTTGGTCTTTACGTCTAGATATTGGGCTTTACCTCTAGATTTTGGGTTTTAAATCTATATATTTGGCTTTTCCTCTAGATGTTGGGCTTTACCTCTAGAAGTTGGGCTTTAACTCTAGACTTTGGGCTTTACCTCAAGACGTTCGGCTTTAACTCTAGCTGTTGGGCTTTACCTCTAGATTTTGGGCCTTACCTGTAGAAGTTGGGGGTTATATCTATATGGTTGGATTTAACTTTAGATGTCAGGCCTTAACACTTGATTTTGGAATTCACCTCTAGATGTTAGGATTTACATCTAGATTCTGGGCTTTCCCTCTAGATGTTGGGCTTTAACTCTAGATTTTGGGCTTTACTCTAAAGGATGCGCTTTAACTCTAGATATTCGGCTTTACCTCTAGAAGTTGGGTTTTACATCTAGATGTTTGGCTTTAACTGTAGGTGTCGGCCTTTAACACTAGATATTGGAATTCACCTCTAGATCTTAGTCTTAACCTCTACATGTTGGGCTTTACCTCTAGAGTATTTGACTTTAGATCTAGCAATTTGGCTTTACATCTAGATTTGGGGCTTTAGCTCTAGATGTTGGGCTTTACCTCCAGATTTTGGATTTTAAATCTACATATCTGGCTTTATCTCTAGATGTTGGGCTTTATATCTAGATTTTGGGCTCTACCTCTAGGTATTGGTGTTTACCTCTAGATTTTGGACTTTAACTCTGGAAGTTGGGCTGTACCTCTAGATGTTGGGATTTAACTCTAGAATTTGGGTTTGAAATCTATATATTTTGCTTTTCCTCTAGATGTTGGGCTTTACCCCTAGATATCTGGCTTTACCTCTAGATGTTGGGCTTTTCCTCTAGATTTTGGGTTTTAAATATATATATATTTGACTTTTCCTCTAGATGTTGGGCTTTACCTCTAGATATCTGGCGTTACCTCTAGATGTTGGGTTTAACCTCTAGATATTGGTCTTTAGCTCTAGATTTTGGGCGTTAGATCTAGAATTTGGGCTTTACATCTAGATTTTGGTCTTTACGTCTAGATATTGGGCTTTACCTCTAGATTTTGGGTTTTAAATCTATATATTTGGCTTTTCCTCTAGATGTTGGGCTTTACCTCTAGAAGTTGGGCTTTAACTCTAGACTTTGGGCTTTACCTCAAGACGTTCGGCTTTAACTCTAGCTGTTGGGCTTTACCTCTAGATTTTGGGCCTTACCTGTAGAAGTTGGGGGTTATATCTATATGGTTGGATTTAACTTTAGATGTCAGGCCTTAACACTTGATTTTGGAATTCACCTCTAGATGTTAGGATTTACATCTAGATTCTGGGCTTTCCCTCTAGATGTTGGGCTTTAACTCTAGATTTTGGGCTTTACTCTAAAGGATGCGCTTTAACTCTAGATATTCGGCTTTACCTCTAGAAGTTGGGTTTTACATCTAGATGTTTGGCTTTAACTGTAGGTGTCGGCCTTTAACACTAGATATTGGAATTCACCTCTAGATCTTAGTCTTAACCTCTACATGTTGGGCTTTACCTCTAGAGTATTTGACTTTAGATCTAGCAATTTGGCTTTACATCTAGATTTGGGGCTTTAGCTCTAGATGTTGGGCTTTACCTCCAGATTTTGGATTTTAAATCTACATATCTGGCTTTATCTCTAGATGTTGGGCTTTATATCTAGATTTTGGGCTCTACCTCTAGGTATTGGTGTTTACCTCTAGATTTTGGACTTTAACTCTGGAAGTTGGGCTGTACCTCTAGATGTTGGGATTTAACTCTAGAATTTGGGTTTGAAATCTATATATTTTGCTTTTCCTCTAGATGTTGGGCTTTACCTCTAGATATCTGGCTTTACCTCTAGATGTTGGGTTGTACCTCTAGATATTGGTCTTTACCTCTAGATTTTGGGTGTTAGATCTAGATTTTGGGCTTTAGATCTAGAAGTTGGGCTTTACATCTAGACTTTGGGCTTTACGTCTAGATATTGGGCTTTACCTCTAGATTTTGGTTTTTAAATCTATATTTTTGGCTTTTCCTCTAGATGTTGGAGTTTACCTCTAGATTTTGGGCTTTACGTCTAGATATTTGACTTCACCTCTGTAAGTTGGGCTTTACCTGCAGACATTGGGCTGTTATTTGGCTATTCCTCTAGATGTTGGGCTTTACCTCTAGATATCTGGCTTTACCTCTAGATGTTGGGTTTTAGCTCTAGATATTGGTCTTTACCTCTAGATTTTGGGCTTTAGATCTAGAAGTTGTGCTTTTCATCTAGATTTTGGGCTTTACGTCTAGATATTGGGCTTTACCTCTAGATGTTGGGCTTTAGATCTAGAAGTTGGGCTTTACATCTAAATTTTGGGCTTTACTTCTAGATATTGGGCTTCAACTCTAGATTTTGGGGTTTAGATCTATATATCTGGCTTTATCTCTAGATGTTGGGCTTTACCTCTACATTTTGGGCTCTACCTCTAGAAATTGGTATTTACATTTAGATTTTTGACTTTAAATCCGGAAGTTGAGCTTTACATCTAGACTTTGGGCTTTACCTCTAGATGTTGGGATTTAACTCTAGAATTTGGGTTTGAAATCTATATATATTGCTTTTCCTCTAGATGTTGGGCTTTACCTCTAGATATCTGGCTTTACCTCTAGATGTTGGTTTTTACCTGTAGATATTGGTCTTTATCTCTAGATGTTGGGCGTTAGTTCTAGAATTTGGGCTTTAGATCTAGATTTTGGGCTTTAGATCTAGACGTTGGGCTTTACATCTAGATTTTGGGCTTTACGTCTAGATATTGGGCTTTACCTCTAGATTTTGGGTTTTAAATCTATATATTTGGCTTTTCCTCTAGATGTTGGGCTTTACCTTCAGATATCTGGCTTTACCTCTAGATGTTGGGCTTTACCTCTAGAAGTTGGGCTTTAACTCTAGACTTTGGGCTTTACCTCAAGACGTTCGGCTTTAACTCTAGCTATTGGGCTTTACCTCTAGATTTTGGGCCTTACCTCTAGAAGTTGGGGGTTATATCTATATGTTTGGATTTAACTGTAGATGTCAGGCCTTAACACTTGATTTTGGAATTCACCTCTAGATGTTAGGCTTTACATCTAGATTCTGGGCTTTCCCTCTAGATGTTGGGCTTTACCTCTAGAGTTTGGGCTTTACTCTAAAGGATGCGCTTTAACTCTAGATATTCGGCTTTACCTCTAGAAGTTGGGTTTTACATCTAGAGGTTTGGCTTTAACTATAGGTGTCGGGTTTTAACACTAGATATTGGAATTCACCTCTAGATCTTAGTCTTTACCTCTATATGTTGGGCTTTATCTCTCGAGTATTTGGCTTTAGATCTAGCAATTGGGATCTAGATGTTGGGCTTTACCTCCAGATTTTGGATTTTAAATCTATATATCTGGCTTTATTTCTAGATGTTGGGCTTTATCTCTAGATGTTGGGCTTTATCTCTAGATTTTGGGCTCTACCTCTAGGTATTGGTGTTTACCTCTAGATTTTGGACTTTAACTCTGGAAGTTGGGCTGTACCTCTAGATGTTGGGATTTAACTCTAGAATTTGGGTTTGAAATCTATATATTTGGCTTTTCCTCTAGATGTTGGGCTTTACCTCTAGATATCTGGCTTTACCTCTAGATGTTGGGTTGTACCTCTAGATATTGGTCTTTACCTCTAGATTTTGGGTGTTAGATCTAGATTTTGGGCTTTAGATCTAGAAGTTGGGCTTTACATCTAGACTTTGGGCTTTACGTCTAGATGTTGGGCTTTACCTCTAGATTTTGGGTTTTACATCTAGATGTTTGACTTCTGCTCTGTAAGTTGGGCTTTACCTACAGACATTGGGCTGTAGGACTAGATGATGGGCTTTACCTCTAGAAGTTGGGCTTTACATCTAGATTATGGGCTTTACCTCTAAATGATGCGCTTAAACTCTAAATATTGGGCTTTACCTCTAGATGTTGGGCTTTAGATTTAGAAGTTGGGATTTATATCTATATTTTGGGCTTTAGATCTAGAAGTTGGACTTTACATCTAGATTTTGGGCTTTACGTCTAGATATTGGGCTTCACCTCGAGATTTTGTGGTTTAAATCTATATATCTGGCTTTATCACTAGATGTTGGGCTTTACCTCTACATTTTGGGCCCTACATCTAGGTATTGGTATTTACATTTAGATTTTTGACTTTAAATCTGGAAGTTGAGCTTTACATCTAGACTTTGGGATTTACCTCTAGATGTTGGGATTTAACTCTAGAATTTGGGTTTGAAATCTATATATTTTTCTTTCCCTCTAGATGTTGGGCTTTACCTCTAGATATCTGGCTTTACCTCTAGATGTTGGGTTTTACCTCTAGATATTGGTCTTTATCTCTAGATGTTGGGCGTTAGATCTAGAATTTGGGCTTTACATCTAGATTTTGGGCTTTAGATCTAGAAGTTGGTCTTTAAATCTAGATTTTGGGCTTTACGTCTAGATATTGGTCTTTACCTCTAGATTTTGGGTTTTAAATCTATATATTTGGCTTTTCCTCTAGATGTTGGGCTTTACCCCTAGATATCTGGCTTTACGTCTAGGTGTTGGGCTTTACCTCTAGATTTTGGGCTCTACCACTAGGTCTTGGGCTTTAACTCTAGATTTTGGGTTTTAAATATATATATATTTGGCTTTTCCTCTAGATGTTGGGCTTTACCTCTAGATTTGGGGTTTTACATCTAGATGTTTGCCTTCACCTCTGTAAGTTGGGCTTTACCTGCAGACATTGGGCTGTAGGACTAGATGATGGGCTTTACCTCCAGACGTTGGGCTTTACCTCTAGATATCTGGCTTTACCTCTAGATGTTGGGTTTTACCTCTAGATATTGGTCTTTACCTCTAGATGTTGGGCTTTAGATCTAGAAGTTGTGCTTTTCATCTAGATTTTGGGCTTTACATCTAGATATTGGGATTTACCTCTAGATGTTGGGCTTTAGATTTAGAAGTTGGGCTTTACATCTATATTTTGGCCTTTAGATCTAGAAGTTGGGCTTTACATCTAGATTTTGGGCTTTACGTCTAGATATTGGGCTTTACCTCTAGATTTTGGGTTTTAAATCTATATATTTGGCTTTTCCTCTAGATGTTGTGCTTTACCGTCAGATATCTGGCTTTACGTCTAGATGTTGGGCTTTACCTCTAGAAGTTGGGCTTTAACTCTAGACTTTGGGCTTTACCTCAAGACGTTCGGCTTTAACTCTAGCTGTTGGGCTTTACCTCTAGATTTTGGGCCTTACCTCTAGAAGTTGGGGGTTATATCTATATGTTTGGATTTAACTGTAGATGTCAGGCCTTAACACTTGATTTTGGAATTCACCTCTAGATGTTAGGCTTTACATCTAGATTCTGGGCTTTCCCTCTAGATGTTGGGCTTTACCTCTAGAGTTTGGGCTTTACTCTAAAGGATGCGCTTTAACTCTAGATATTCGGCTTTACCTCTAGAAGTTGGGTTTTACATCTAGAGGTTTGGCTTTAACTATAGGTGTCGGGTTTTAACACTAGATATTGGAATTCACCTCTAGATCTTAGTCTTTACCTCTATATGTTGGGCTTTATCTCTCGAGTATTTGGCTTTAGATCTAGCAATTGGGATCTAGATGTTGGGCTTTACCTCCAGATTTTGGATTTTAAATCTATATATCTTGCTTTATTTCTAGATGTTGGGCTTTATCTCTAGATGTTGGGCTTTATCTCTAGATTTTGGGCTCTACCTCTAGGTATTGGTGTTTACCTCTAGATTTTGGACTTTAACTCTGGAAGTTGGGCTGTACCTCAAGATGTTGGGATTTAACTCTAGAATTTGGGTTTGAAATCTATATATCTGGCTTTTCCTCTAGATGTTGCGTTTTACCTCTAGATATTGGTCTTTATCTCTAGATTTTGGGCTTTAGATCTAGAATTTGGGCTTTACATCTAGATTTTGGGCTTTACGTCTAGATATTGGGCTTTACCTCTAGATTTTGGGTTTTAAATCTATATATTTGGCTTTTCCTCTAGATGTTGGGCTTTACCGTCATGTATCTGGCTTTACGTCTAGATGTTGGGCTTTACCTCTAGAAGTTGGGCTTTAAATCTAGAAGTTGGCTTTACCTCAAGACGTTCGGCTTTAACTCTAGCTGTTGGGCTTTACCTCTAGATTTTGGGCCTTATCTCTAGAAGTTGGGGGTTATATCTATATGGTTGGATTTAACTGTAGATGTCAGGCCTTAACACTTGATTTTGGAATTCACCTCTAGATGTTAGGCTTTACATCTAGATTCTGGGCTTTCCCTCTAGATGTTGGGCTTTAACTCTAGATTTTGGGCTTGACTCGAAAGGATGCGCTTTAACTCTAGATATTCGGCTTTACCTCTAGAAGTTGGGTTTTACATCTAGATGTTTGGCTTTAAATGTAGGTGTCGGGCTTTAACACTAGATATTGGAATTCACCTCTAGATCTTAGTCTTTACCTCTGCATGTTGGGTTTTACCTCTAGAGTATTTGACTTTAGATCTAGCAATTGGGCTTTACATCTAGATTTGGGGCTTTAGCTCTAGACGTTGGGCTTTACCTCCAGATTTTGGATTTTAAATCTATATATCTGGCTTTATCTCTAGATGTTGGGCTTTATCTCTAGATTTTGGGCTCTAACTCTAGGTATTGGTGTTTACCTTTAGATTTTGGACTTTAACTCTGGAAGTTGGGCTTTACCTCTAGATGTTGGGATTTAACTCTAGAATTTCAGTTTGAAATCTATATATTTTGCTTTTCCTCTAGATGTTGGGGTTTACGTCTAGATATCTGGCTTTACCTCTAGATGTTGGGTTTTACGTCTAGCTATTGGTCTTTACCTCTAGATTTTGGGTGTTAGATCTAGAATTTGGGCTTTACATCTAGATTTTGGGTTTTAGAACTAGAAGTCGGGCTTTACATCTAGATTTTGGGCTTTACGTCTAGATATTGGGCTTCACCTCTAGATTTTGGGGTTTAGATCTATATATCTGGCTTTATCTCTAGATGTTGGGCTTTACCTCTACATTTTGGGCTCTACCTCTAGGTATTGGTATTTACATTTAGATTTTTGACTTTAAATCTGGAAGTTGAGCTTTACATCTAGACTTTGGGCTTTACCTCTAGATGTTGGGATTTAACTCTAGAATTTGGGTTTGAAATCTATATATTTTGCTTTTCCTCTAGATGTTGGGCTTTACCTCTAGATATCTGGCTTTACCTCTAGATGATGGGTTTTACCTCTAGATATTGGTCTTTATCTCTAGATGTTGGGCTTTAGATCTAGAATTTGGGCTTTACATCTAGATTTTGGGCTCTAGATCTAGAAGTTGGGCTTTACATCTAGATTTTGGGCTTTACGTCTAGATATTGGGCTTTACCTCTAGATTTTGGGTTTTAAATCTATATATTTGGCTTTTCCTCTAGATGTTGGGCTTTACCCCTAGATATCTGGCTTTACCTCTAGATGTTGGGCTTTACCTCTAGAAGTTGGGCTTTAACTCTAGACTTTGGGCTTTACCTCAAGATGTTCGGCTTTAACTCTAGCTGTTGGGCTTTACCTCTAGATTTTGGGCCTTACCTCTAGAAGTTGGGGGTTATATCTATATGGTTGGATTTAACTGTAGATGTCAGGCCTTAACACTTGATTTTGGAATTCACCTCTAGATGTTAGGCTTTACATCTAGATTCTGGGCTTTCCCTCTAGATGTTGGGCTTTACCTCTAGAGTTTGGGCTTTACTCTAAAGGATGCGCTTTAACTCTAGATATTCGGCTTTACCTCTAGAAGTTGGGTTTTACATCTAGAGGTTTGGCTTTAACTATAGGTGTCGGGTTTTAACACTAGATATTGGAATTCACCTCTAGATCTTAGTCTTTACCTCTATATGTTGGGCTTTATCTCTCGAGTATTTGGCTTTAGATCTAGCAATTGGGATCTAGATGTTGGGCTTTACCTCCAGATTTTGGATTTTAAATCTATATATCTTGCTTTATTTCTAGATGTTGGGCTTTATCTCTAGATGTTGGGCTTTATCTCTAGATTTTGGGCTCTACCTCTAGGTATTGGTGTTTACCTCTAGATTTTGGACTTTAACTCTGGAAGTTGGGCTGTACCTCAAGATGTTGGGATTTAACTCTAGAATTTGGGTTTGAAATCTATATATCTGGCTTTTCCTCTAGATGTTGCGTTTTACCTCTAGATATTGGTCTTTATCTCTAGATTTTGGGCTTTAGATCTAGAATTTGGGCTTTACATCTAGATTTTGGGCTTTACGTCTAGATATTGGGCTTTACCTCTAGATTTTGGGTTTTAAATCTATATATTTGGCTTTTCCTCTAGATGTTGGGCTTTACCGTCATGTATCTGGCTTTACGTCTAGATGTTGGGCTTTACCTCTAGAAGTTGGGCTTTAAATCTAGAAGTTGGCTTTACCTCAAGACGTTCGGCTTTAACTCTAGCTGTTGGGCTTTACCTCTAGATTTTGGGCCTTATCTCTAGAAGTTGGGGGTTATATCTATATGGTTGGATTTAACTGTAGATGTCAGGCCTTAACACTTGATTTTGGAATTCACCTCTAGATGTTAGGCTTTACATCTAGATTCTGGGCTTTCCCTCTAGATGTTGGGCTTTAACTCTAGATTTTGGGCTTGACTCGAAAGGATGCGCTTTAACTCTAGATATTCGGCTTTACCTCTAGAAGTTGGGTTTTACATCTAGATGTTTGGCTTTAAATGTAGGTGTCGGGCTTTAACACTAGATATTGGAATTCACCTCTAGATCTTAGTCTTTACCTCTGCATGTTGGGCTTTACCTCTAGAGTATTTGACTTTAGATCTAGCAATTGGGCTTTACATCTAGATTTGGGGCTTTAGCTCTAGACGTTGGGCTTTACCTCCAGATTTTGGATTTTAAATCTATATATCTGGCTTTATCTCTAGATGTTGGGCTTTATCTCTAGATTTTGGGCTCTAACTCTAGGTATTGGTGTTTACCTTTAGATTTTGGACTTTAACTCTGGAAGTTGGGCTTTACCTCTAGATGTTGGGATTTAACTCTAGAATTTCAGTTTGAAATCTATATATTTTGCTTTTCCTCTAGATGTTGGGGTTTACGTCTAGATATCTGGCTTTACCTCTAGATGTTGGGTTTTACGTCTAGCTATTGGTCTTTACCTCTAGATTTTGGGTGTTAGATCTAGAATTTGGGCTTTACATCTAGATTTTGGGTTTTAGAACTAGAAGTCGGGCTTTACATCTAGATTTTGGGCTTTACGTCTAGATATTGGGCTTCACCTCTAGATTTTGGGGTTTAGATCTATATATCTGGCTTTATCTCTAGATGTTGGGCTTTACCTCTACATTTTGGGCTCTACCTCTAGGTATTGGTATTTACATTTAGATTTTTGACTTTAAATCTGGAAGTTGAGCTTTACATCTAGACTTTGGGCTTTACCTCTAGATGTTGGGATTTAACTCTAGAATTTGGGTTTGAAATCTATATATTTTGCTTTTCCTCTAGATGTTGGGCTTTACCTCTAGATATCTGGCTTTACCTCTAGATGTTGGGTTTTACCTCTAGATATTGGTCTTTATCTCTAGATGTTGGGCGTTAGATCTAGAATTTGGGCTTTACATCTAGATTTTGGGCTCTAGATCTAGAAGTTGGGCTTTACATCTAGATTTTGGGCTTTACGTCTAGATATTGGGCTTTACCTCTAGATTTTGGGTTTTAAATCTATATATTTGGCTTTTCCTCTAGATGTTGGGCTTTACCCCTAGATATCTGGCTTTACCTCTAGATGTTGGGCTTTACCTCTAGAAGTTGGGCTTTAACTCTAGACTTTGGGCTTTACCTCAAGATGTTCGGCTTTAACTCTAGCTGTTGGGCTTTACCTCTAGATTTTGGGCCTTACCTCTAGAAGTTGGGGGTTATATCTATATGGTTGGATTTAACTGTAGATGTCAGGCCTTAACACTTGATTTTGGAATTCACCTCTAGATGTTAGGCTTTACATCTAGATTCTGGGCTTTCCCTCTAGATGTTGGGCTTTACCTCTAGAGTTTGGGCTTTACTCTAAAGGATGCGCTTTAACTCTAGATATTCGGCTTTACCTCTAGAAGTTGGGTTTTACATCTAGAGGTTTGGCTTTAACTATAGGTGTCGGGTTTTAACACTAGATATTGGAATTCACCTCTAGATCTTAGTCTTTACCTCTATATGTTGGGCTTTATCTCTCGAGTATTTGGCTTTAGATCTAGCAATTGGGCTTTACATCTAGATTTGGGGCTTTAGCTCTAGATGTTGGGCTTTACCTCCAGATTTTGGATTTTAAATCTATATATCTGGCTTTATCTCTAGATGTTGGGCTTTATCTCTAGATTTTGGGCTCTACCTCTAGGTATTGGTGTTTACCTCTTGATTTTGGACTTTACCTCTGGAAGTTGGGCTGTACCTCTAGATGTTGGGATTTAACTCTAGAATTTGGGTTTGAAATCTATATATTTTGCTTTTCCTCTAGATGTTGGGCTTTACCTCTAGATATCTGGCTTTACCTCTAGATGTTGGGTTGTACCTCTAGATATTGGTCTTTACCTCTAGATTTTGGGTGTTAGATTTAGATTTTGGGCTTTAGATCTAGAAGTTGGGCTTTACATCTAGACTTTGGGCTTTAGGTCTAGATATTGGGCTTTACCTCTAGATTTTGGGTTTTAAATCTATATATTTGGCTTTTCCTCTAGATGTTGGGCTTTACCCCTAGATATCTGGCTTTACAACTAGATTTTGGGTTTTAAATATATATATATTTGGCTTTTCCTCTAGATGTTGGGCTTTACCTCTAGATTTTGGGTTTTACATCTAGATGTTTGCCTTCACCTCTGTAAGCTGGGCTTTACCTGCAGACATTGGGCTGTAGGACTAGGTGATGGGCTTTACCTCTAGAAGGTGGTCTTTACATCTAGATTATGGGCTTTACCTCTAAATGATGCGCTTAAACTCTAAATATTGGGCTTTACCTCTAGATGTTGGGCTTTAGATTTAGAAGTTGGGATTTACATCTATATTTTGGGCTTTAGATCTAGAAGTTGGACTTTACATCTAGATTTTGGGCTTTACGTCTAGATATTCTGCTTCGCCTCTAGATTTTGGGGTTTAAATCTCTATATCTGGCTTTATCTCTAGATGTTGGGCTTTACATCTACATTTTGGGCTCTACCTCTAGGTATTGGTATTTACATTTAGATTTTTGACTTTAAATCCGAAAGTTGAGCTTTACATCTAGACTTTGGGATTTACCTCTAGATGTTGGGATTTAACTCTAGAATTTCGGTTTGAAATCTATATATTTTGCTTTTCCTCTAGATGTTGGGCTTTACCTGTAGATTTTGGGCTTTAGATCTAGAAGTTGGGCTTTACATCTAGATTTTGGGCTTTAGATCTAGAAGCTGGGCTTTACATCTAAATTTTGGGCTTTAGGTCTAGATATTGGGCTTTACCTCTAGATTTTGGGTTTTAAATCTATATATTTGGCTTTTCCTCTAGATGTTGGGCTTTACCTCTACATTTTGGGTTTTACATCTAGATGTTTGCCTTCACCTCTGTAAGTTGGGCTTTACCTGCAGACATTGGGCTGTAGGACTAGATGATGGGCTTTACCTCTAGAAGTTGGGCTTTACATCTAGATTTTGGGCTTTACCTCTAAATGATGCGCTTAAACTCTAAATATTGGGCTTTACCTCTAGATGTTGGGCTTTACATCTATATTTTGGGCTTCAGATCTAGAATTTGGGCTTTACATCTAGATTTTGGGCTTTACGTCTAGATATTGGGCTTTACCTCTAGATTTTGGGTTTTAAATCTATATATTTGGCTTTTCCTCTAGATGTTGGGCTTTACCGTCATGTATCTGGCTTTACGTCTAGATGTTGGGCTTTACCTCTAGAAGTTGGGCTTTAAATCTAGAAGTTGGGCTTTACCTCAAGACGTTCGGCTTTAACTCTATCTGTTGGGCTTTACCTCTAGATTTTGGGCCTTATCTCTAGAAGTTGGGGGTTATATCTATATGGTTGGATTTAACTGTAGATGTCAGGCCTTAACACTTGATTTTGGAATTCACCTCTAGATGTTAGGCTTTACATCTAGATTCTGGGCTTTCCCTCTAGATGTTGGGCTTTAACTCTAGATTTTGGGCTTTACTCGAAAGGATGCGCTTTAACTCTAGATATTCGGCTTTACCTCTAGAAGTTGGGTTTTACATCTAGATGTTTGGCTTTAACTGTAGGTGTCGGGCTTTAACACTAGATATTGGAATTCACCTCTAGATCTTAGTCTTTACCTCTGCATGTTGGGCTTTACCTCTAGAGTATTTGACTTTAGATCTAGCAATTGGGTTTTACATCTAGATTTGGGGCTTTAGCTCTAGACGTTGGGCTTTACCTCCAGATCTTGGATTTTAAATCTATATATCTGGCTTTATCTCTAGATGTTGGGCTTTATCTCTAGATTTTGGGCTCTAACTCTAGGTATTGGTGTTTACCTTTAGATTTTGGACTTTAACTCTGGAAGTTGGGCTGTACCTCTAGATGTTGGGATTTAACTCTAGAATTTCAGTTTGAAATCTATATATTTTGCTTTTCCTCTAGATGTTGGGGTTTACGTCTAGATATCTGGCTTTACCTCTAGATGTTGGGTTTTACGTCTAGATATTGGTCTTTACCTCTAGATTTTGGGTGTTAGATCTAGAATTTGGGCTTTACATCTAGATTTTGGGCTTTAGATCTAGAAGTCGGGCTTTACATCTAGATTTTGGGCTTTACGTCTAGATATTGGGCTTCACCTCTAGATTTTGGGGTTTAGATCTATATCTCTGGCTTTTCCTCTAGATGTTGGGCTTTACCTTCAGATATCTGGCTTTACCTCTAGATGTTGGGCTTTACCTCTAGAAGTTGGGCTTTAACTGTAGACTTTGGGCTTTACCTCAAGACGTTCGGCTTTAACTCTAGCTATTGGGCTTTACCTCTAGATTTTGGGCCTTACCTCTAGAAGTTGGGGGTTATATCTATATGTTTGGATTTAACTGTAGATGTCAGGCCTTAACACTTGATTTTGGAATTCACCTCTAGATGTTAGGCTTTACATCTAGATTCTGGGCTTTCCCTCTAGATGTTGGGCTTTACCTCTAGAGTTTGGGCTTTACTCTAAAGGATGCGCTTTAACTCTAGATATTCGGCTTTACCTCTAGAAGTTGGGTTTTACATCTAGAGGTTTGGCTTTAATTATAGGTGTCGGGTTTTAACACTAGATATTGGAATTCACCTCTAGATCTTAGTCTTTACCTCTATATGTTGGGCTTTATCTCTCGAGTATTTGGCTTTAGATCTAGCAATTGGGATCTAGATGTTGGGCTTTACCTCCAGATTTTGGATTTTAAATCTATATATCTGGCTTTATTTCTAGATGTTGGGCTTTATCTCTAGATGTTGGGCTTTACCTCTACAGTTTGGGCTCTACCTCTAGGTATTGGTGTTTACCTCTAGATTTTGGACTTTAACTCTGGAAGTTGGGCTGTACCTCTAGATGTTGGGATTTAACTCTAGAATTTGGGTTTGAAATCTATATATTTGGCTTTTCCTCTAGATGTTGGGCTTTACCTCTAGATATCTGGCTTTACCTCTAGATGTTGGGTTGTACCTCTAGATATTGGTCTTTACCTCTAGATTTTGGGTGTTAGATCTAGATTTTGGGCTTTAGATCTAGAAGTTGGGCTTTACATCTAGACTTTGGGCTTTACGTCTAGATGTTGGGCTTTACCTCTAGATTTTGGGTTTTACATCTAGATGTTTGACTTCTGCTCTGTAAGTTGGGCTTTACCTACAGACATTGGGCTGTAGGACTAGATGATGGGCTTTACCTCTAGAAGTTGGGCTTTACATCTAGATTATGGGCTTTACCTCTAAATGATGCGCTTAAACTCTAAATATTGGGCTTTACCTCTAGATGTTGGGCTTTAGATTTAGAAGTTGGGATTTACATCTATATTTTGGGCTTTAGATCTAGAAGTTGGACTTTACATCTAGATTTTGGGCTTTACGTCTAGATATTGGGCTTCACCTTGAGATTTTGTGGTTTAAATCTATATATCTGGCTTTATCACTAGATGTTGGGCTTTACCTCTACATTTTGGGCCCTACATCTAGGTATTGGTATTTACATTTAGATTTTTGACTTTAAATCCGAAAGTTGAGCTTTACATCTAGACTTTGGGATTTACCTCTAGATGTTGGGATTTAACTCTAGAATTTGGGTTTGAAATCTATATATTTTTCTTTCACTCTAGATGTTGGGCTTTACCTCTAGATATCTGGCTTTACCTCTAGATGTTGGGTTTTACCTCTAGATATTGGTCTTTATCTCTAGATGTTGGGCGTTAGATCTAGAATTTGGGCTTTACATCTAGATTTTGGGCTTTAGATCTAGAAGTTGGGCTTTAAATCTAGATTTTGGGCTTTACGTCTAGATATTGGTCTTTACCTCTAGATTTTGGGTTTTAAATCTATATATTTGGCTTTTCCTCTAGATGTTGGGCTTTACCCCTAGATATCTGGCTTTACGTCTAGGTGTTGGGCTTTACCTCTAGATTTTGGGCTCTACCACTAGGTCTTGGGCTTTAACTCTAGATTTTGGGTTTTAAATATATATATATTTGGCTTTTCCTCTAGATGTTGGGCTTTACCTCTAGATTTGGGGTTTTACATCTAGATGTTTGCCTTCACCTCTGTAAGCTGGGCTTTACCTGCAGACATTGGGCTGTAGGACTAGGTGATGGGCTTTACCTCTAGAAGGTGGTCTTTACATCTAGATTATGGGCTTTACCTCTAAATGATGCGCTTAAACTCTAAATATTGGGCTTTACCTCTAGATGTTGGGCTTTAGATTTAGAAGTTGGGATTTACATCTATATTTTGGGCTTTAGATCTAGAAGTTGGACTTTACATCTAGATTTTGGGCTTTACGTCTAGATATTCTGCTTCGCCTCTAGATTTTGGGGTTTAAATCTCTATATCTGGCTTTATCTCTAGATGTTGGGCTTTACATCTACATTTTGGGCTCTACCTCTAGGTATTGGTATTTACATTTAGATTTTTGACTTTAAATCCGAAAGTTGAGCTTTACATCTAGACTTTGGGATTTACCTCTAGATGTTGGGATTTAACTCTAGAATTTCGGTTTGAAATCTATATATTTTGCTTTTCCTCTAGATGTTGGGCTTTACCTGTAGATTTTGGGCTTTAGATCTAGAAGTTGGGCTTTACATCTAGATTTTGGGCTTTAGATCTAGAAGCTGGGCTTTACATCTAAATTTTGGGCTTTAGGTCTAGATATTGGGCTTTACCTCTAGATTTTGGGTTTTAAATCTATATATTTGGCTTTTCCTCTAGATGTTGGGCTTTACCTCTACATTTTGGGTTTTACATCTAGATGTTTGCCTTCACCTCTGTAAGTTGGGCTTTACCTGCAGACATTGGGCTGTAGGACTAGATGATGGGCTTTACCTCCAGACGTTGGGCTTTACCTCTAGATATCTGGCTTTACCTCTAGATGTTGGGTTTTACCTCTAGATATTGGTCTTTACCTCTAGATGTTGGGCTTTAGATCTAGAAGTTGTGCTTTTCATCTAGATTTTGGGCTTTACATCTAGATATTGGGATTTACCTCTAGATGTTGGGCTTTAGATTTAGAAGTTGGGCTTTACATCTATATTTTGGCCTTTAGATCTAGAAGTTGGGCTTTACATCTAGATTTTGGGCTTTACGTCTAGATATTGGGCTTTACCTCTAGATTTTGGGTTTTAAATCTATATATTTGGCTTTTCCTCTAGATGTTGGGCTTTACCGTCATGTATCTGGCTTTACGTCTAGATGTTGGGCTTTACCTCTAGAAGTTGGGCTTTAAATCTAGAAGTTGGGCTTTACCTCAAGACGTTCGGCTTTAACTCTAGCTGTTGGGCTTTACCTCTAGATTTTGGGCCTTATCTCTAGAAGTTGGGGGTTATATCTATATGGTTGGATTTAACTGTAGATGTCAGGCCTTAACACTTGATTTTGGAATTCACCTCTAGATGTTAGGCTTTACATCTAGATTCTGGGCTTTCCCTCTAGATGTTGGGCTTTAACTCTAGATTTTGGGCTTGACTCGAAAGGATGCGCTTTAACTCTAGATATTCGGCTTTACCTCTAGAAGTTGGGTTTTACATCTAGATGTTTGGCTTTAACTGTAGGTGTCGGGCTTTAACACTAGATATTGGAATTCACCTCTAGATCTTAGTCTTTACCTCTGCATGTTGGGCTTTACCTCTAGAGTATTTGACTTTAGATCTAGCAATTGGGTTTTACATCTAGATTTGGGGCTTTAGCTCTAGACGTTGGGCTTTACCTCCAGATTTTGGATTTTAAATCTATATATCTGGCTTTATCTCTAGATGTTGGGCTTTATCTCTAGATTTTGGACTCTAACTCTAGGTATTGGTGTTTACCTTTAGATTTTGGACTTTAACTCTGGAAGTTGGCTTTACCTCTAGATGTTGGGATTTAACTCTAGAATTTCAGTTTGAAATCTATATATTTTGCTTTTCCTCTAGATGTTGGGGTTTACGTCTAGATATCTGGCTTTACCTCTAGATGTTGGGTTTTACGTCTAGATATTGGTCTTTACCTCTAGATTTTGGGTGTTAGATCTAGAATTTGGGCTTTACATCTAGATTTTGGGCTCTAGATCTAGAAGTTGGGCTTTACATCTAGATTTTGGGCTTTAGGTCTAGATATTGGGCTTTACCTCTAGATTTTGGGTTTTAAATCTATATATTTGGCTTTTCCTCTAGATGTTGGGCTTTACCTCTACATTTTGGGTTTTACATCTAGATGTTTGCCTTCACCTCTGTAAGTTGGGCTTTACCTGCAGACATTGGGCTGTAGGACTAGATGATGGGCTTTACCTCTAGAAGTTGGGCTTTACATCTAGATTTTGGGCTTTACCTCTAAATGATGCCCTTAAACTCTAAATATTGGGCTTTACCTCTAGATGTTGGGCTTTACATCTAGATTTTGGGCTTTAGATCTAGAATTTGGGCTTTACATCTAGATTTTGGGCTTTACGTCTTGATATTGGGCTTCACCTCTAGATTTTGGGGTTTAGATCTATATCTCTGGCTTTATCTCTAGATGTTGGGCTTTACCTCTACAGTTTGGGCTCTACCTCTAGGTATTGGTATTTACATTTAGATTTTTGATTTTAAATCTGGAAGTTGAGCTTTACATCTAGACTTTGGGATTTACCTCTAGATGTTGGGATTTAACTCTAGAATTTGGGTTTGAAAACTATATACTTTGCTTTTCCTCTAGATGTTGGGCTTTACCTCTAGATATTTGGCTTTTCCTCTAGATGTTGCGTTTTACCTCTAGATATTGGTCTTTATCTCTAGATTTTGGGCTTTAGATCTAGAAGTTGGGCTTTACATCTAGATTTTGGGCTTTACGTCTAGATATTGGGCTTTACCTCTAGATTTTGGGTTTTAAATCTATATATTTGTCTTTTCCTCTAGATGTTGGGCTTTACCGTCAGATATCGGGCTTTACCTATAGATGTTGGGCATTACCTCTAGAAGTTGGGCTTTAGCTCTAGACTTTGGGTTTATCTCAAGACGTTCGGCTTTAACTCTATCTGTTGGGCTTTACCTCTAGATTTTGGGCCTTACCTCTAGAAGTTGGGGGTTATATCTATATGGTTGGATTTAACTGTAGATGTCAGGCCTTAACACTTGATTTTGGAATTCACCTCTAGATGTTAGGCTTTACATCTAGATTCTGGGCTTTCCCTCTAGATGTTGGGCTTTAACTCTAGATTTTGGGCTTTACTCTAAAGGATGCGCTTTAACTCTAGATATTCGGCTTTACCTCTAGAAGTTGGGGTTTACATCTAGAGGTTTGGCTTTAACTATAGGTGTCGGCCTTTAACACTAGATATTGGAATTCACCTCTAGATCTTACTCTTTACCTCTACATGTTGGGCTTTACCTCTAGAGTATTTGGCTTTAGATCTAGCAATTTGGCTTTACATCTAGATTTGGGGCTTTAGCTCTAGATGTTGGGCTTTAACTCCAGATTTTGGATTTTAAATCTACATATCTGGCTTTATCTCTAGATGTTGGGCTTTATCTCTAGATTTTGGGCTCTACCTCTAGGTATTGGTGTTTACCTCTAGATTTTGGACTTTAACTCTGGAAGTTGGGCTGTACCTCTAGATGTTGGGATTTAACTCTAGAATTTGGGTTTGAAATCTATATATTTTGCTTTTCCTCTAGATGTTGGGCTTTAACTCTAGATATCTGGCTTTACCTCTAGATGTTGGGTTGTACCTCTAGATATTGGTCTTTACCTCTAGATTTTGGGTGTTAGATCTAGATTTTGGGCTTTAGATCTAGAAGTTGGGCTTTACATCTAGACTTTGGGCTTTAGGTCTAGATATTGGGCTTTACCTCTAGATTTTGGGTTTTAAATCTATATATTTGGCTTTTCCTCTAGATGTTGGGCTTTACCCCTAGATATCTGGCTTTACAACTAGATTTTGGGTTTTAAATATATATATATTTGGCTTTTCCTCTAGATGTTGGGCTTTACCTCTAGATTTTGGGTTTTACATCTAGATGTTTGCCTTCACCTCTGTAAGTTGGGCTTTACCTGCAGACATTGGGCTGTAGGACTAGGTGATGGGCTTTACCTCTAGAAGGTGGTCTTTACATCTAGATTATGGGCTTTACCTCTAAATGATGCGCTTAAACTCTAAATATTGGGCTTTACCTCTAGATGTTGGGCTTTAGATTTAGAAGTTGGGATTTACATCTATATTTTGGGCTTTAGATCTAGAAGTTGGACTTTACATCTAGATTTTGGGCTTTACGTCTAGATATTCTGCTTCGCCTCTAGATTTTGGGGTTTAAATCTATATATCTGGCTTTATCTCTAGATGTTGGGCTTTACATCTACATTTTGGGCTCTACCTCTAGGTATTGGTATTTACATTTAGATTTTTGACTTTAAATCCGAAAGTTGAGCTTTACATCTAGACTTTGGGATTTACCTCTAGATGTTGGGATTTAACTCTAGAATTTCGGTTTGAAATCTATATATTTTGCTTTTCCTCTAGATGTTGGGCTTTACCTGTAGATTTTGGGCTTTAGATCTAGAAGTTGGGCTTTACATCTAGATTTTGGGCTTTAGATCTAGAAGCTGGGCTTTACATCTAAATTTTGGGCTTTAGGTCTAGATATTGGGCTTTACCTCTAGATTTTGGGTTTTAAATCTATATATTTGGCTTTTCCTCTAGATGTTGGGCTTTACCTCTACATTTTGGGTTTTACATCTAGATGTTTGCCTTCACCTCTGTAAGTTGGGCTTTACCTGCAGACATTGGGCTGTAGGACTAGATGATGGGCTTTACCTCTAGAAGTTGGGCTTTACATCTAGATTTTGGGCTTTACCTCTAAATGATGCCCTTAAACTCTAAATATTGGGCTTTACCTCTAGATGTTGGGCTTTACATCTAGATTTTGGGCTTTAGATCTAGAATTTGGGCTTTACATCTAGATTTTGGGCTTTACGTCTTGATATTGGGCTTCACCTCTAGATTTTGGGGTTTAGATCTATATCTCTGGCTTTATCTCTAGATGTTGGGCTTTACCTCTACAGTTTGGGCTCTACCTCTAGGTATTGGTATTTACATTTAGATTTTTGATTTTAAATCTGGAAGTTGAGCTTTACATCTAGACTTTGGGATTTACCTCTAGATGTTGGGATTTAACTCTAGAATTTGGGTTTGAAAACTATATACTTTGCTTTTCCTCTAGATGTTGGGCTTTACCTCTAGATATTTGGCTTTTCCTCTAGATGTTGCGTTTTACCTCTAGATATTGGTCTTTATCTCTAGATTTTGGGCTTTAGATCTAGAAGTTGGGCTTTACATCTAGATTTTGGGCTTTACGTCTAGATATTGGGCTTTACCTCTAGATTTTGGGTTTTAAATCTATATATTTGTCTTTTCCTCTAGATGTTGGGCTTTACCGTCAGATATCGGGCTTTACCTATAGATGTTGGGCATTACCTCTAGAAGTTGGGCTTTAGCTCTAGACTTTGGGTTTATCTCAAGACGTTCGGCTTTAACTCTATCTGTTGGGCTTTACCTCTAGATTTTGGGCCTTACCTCTAGAAGTTGGGGGTTATATCTATATGGTTGGATTTAACTGTAGATGTCAGGCCTTAACACTTGATTTTGGAATTCACCTCTAGATGTTAGGCTTTACATCTAGATTCTGGGCTTTCCCTCTAGATGTTGGGCTTTAACTCTAGATTTTGGGCTTTACTCTAAAGGATGCGCTTTAACTCTAGATATTCGGCTTTACCTCTAGAAGTTGGGGTTTACATCTAGAGGTTTGGCTTTAACTATAGGTGTCGGCCTTTAACACTAGATATTGGAATTCACCTCTAGATCTTACTCTTTACCTCTACATGTTGGGCTTTACCTCTAGAGTATTTGGCTTTAGATCTAGCAATTTGGCTTTACATCTAGATTTGGGGCTTTAGCTCTAGATGTTGGGCTTTAACTCCAGATTTTGGATTTTAAATCTACATATCTGGCTTTATCTCTAGATGTTGGGCTTTATCTCTAGATTTTGGGCTCTACCTCTAGGTATTGGTGTTTACCTCTAGATTTTGGACTTTAACTCTGGAAGTTGGGCTGTACCTCTAGATGTTGGGATTTAACTCTAGAATTTGGGTTTGAAATCTATATATTTTGCTTTTCCTCTAGATGTTGGGCTTTAACTCTAGATATCTGGCTTTACCTCTAGATGTTGGGTTGTACCTCTAGATATTGGTCTTTACCTCTAGATTTTGGGTGTTAGATCTAGATTTTGGGCTTTAGATCTAGAAGTTGGGCTTTACATCTAGACTTTGGGCTTTAGGTCTAGATATTGGGCTTTACCTCTAGATTTTGGGTTTTAAATCTATATATTTGGCTTTTCCTCTAGATGTTGGGCTTTACCCCTAGATATCTGGCTTTACAACTAGATTTTGGGTTTTAAATATATATATATTTGGCTTTTCCTCTAGATGTTGGGCTTTACCTCTAGATTTTGGGTTTTACATCTAGATGTTTGCCTTCACCTCTGTAAGTTGGGCTTTACCTGCAGACATTGGGCTGTAGGACTAGGTGATGGGCTTTACCTCTAGAAGGTGGTCTTTACATCTAGATTATGGGCTTTACCTCTAAATGATGCGCTTAAACTCTAAATATTGGGCTTTACCTCTAGATGTTGGGCTTTAGATTTAGAAGTTGGGATTTACATCTATATTTTGGGCTTTAGATCTAGAAGTTGGACTTTACATCTAGATTTTGGGCTTTACGTCTAGATATTCTGCTTCGCCTCTAGATTTTGGGGTTTAAATCTATATATCTGGCTTTATCTCTAGATGTTGGGCTTTACATCTACATTTTGGGCTCTACCTCTAGGTATTGGTATTTACATTTAGATTTTTGACTTTAAATCCGAAAGTTGAGCTTTACATCTAGACTTTGGGATTTACCTCTAGATGTTGGGATTTAACTCTAGAATTTCGGTTTGAAATCTATATATTTTGCTTTTCCTCTAGATGTTGGGCTTTACCTGTAGATTTTGGGCTTTAGATCTAGAAGTTGGGCTTTACATCTAGATTTTGGGCTTTAGATCTAGAAGCTGGGCTTTACATCTAAATTTTGGGCTTTAGGTCTAGATATTGGGCTTTACCTCTAGATTTTGGGTTTTAAATCTATATATTTGGCTTTTCCTCTAGATGTTGGGCTTTCCCTCTACATTTTGGGTTTTACATCTAGATGTTTGCCTTCACCTCTGTAAGTTGGGCTTTACCTGCAGACATTGGGCTGTAGGACTAGATGATGGGCTTTACCTCTAGAAGTTGGGCTTTACATCTAGATTTTGGGCTTTACCTCTAAATGATGCGCTTAAACTCTAAATATTGGGCTTTACCTCTAGATGTTGGGCTTTACATCTATATTTTGGGCTTTAGATCTAGAATTTGGGCTTTACATCTAGATTTTGGGCTTTACGTCTTGATATTGGGCTTCACCTCTAGATTTTGGGGTTTAGATCTATATCTCTGGCTTTATCTCTAGATGTTGGGCTTTACCTCTACATTTTGGGCTCTACCTCTAGGTATTGGTGTTTACCTCTAGATTTTGGACTTTAACTCTGGAAGTTGGGCTGTACCTCTAGATGTTGGGATTTAACTCTAGAATTTGGGTTTGAAATCTATATATTTGGCTTTTCCTCTAGATGTTGGGCTTTACCTCTAGATATCTGGCTTTACCTCTAGATGTTGGGTTGTACCTCTAGATATTGGTGTTTACCTCTAGATTTTGGGTGTTAGATCTAGATTTTGGGCTTTAGATCTAGAAGTTGGGCTTTACATCTAGACTTTGGGCTTTACATCTAGATGTTGGGCTTTACCTCTAGATTTTGGGTTTTACATCTAGATGTTTGACTTCTGCTCTGTAAGTTGGGCTTTACCTACAGACATTGGGCTGTAGGACTAGATGATGGGCTTTACCTCTAGAAGTTGGGCTTTACATCTAGATTATGGGCTTTACCTCTAAATGATGCGCTTAAACTCTAAATATTGGGCTTTACCTCTAGATGTTGGGCTTTAGATTTAGAAGTTGGGATTTACATCTATATTTTGGGCTTTAGATCTAGAAGTTGGACTTTACATCTAGATTTTGGGCTTTACGTCTAGATATTGGGCTTCACCTCGAGATTTTGTGGTTTAAATCTATATATCTGGCTTTATCACTAGATGTTGGGCTTTACCTCTACATTTTGGGCCCTACATCTAGGTATTGGTATTTACATTTAGATTTTTGACTTTAAATCCGAAAGTTGAGCTTTACATCTAGACTTTGGGATTTACCTCTAGATGTTGGGATTTAACTCTAGAATTTGGGTTTGAAATCTATATATTTTTCTTTCCCTCTAGATGTTGGGCTTTACCTCTAGATATCTGGCTTTACCTCTAGATGTTGGGTTTTACCTCTAGATATTGGTCTTTATCTCTAGATGTTGGGCGTTAGATCTAGAATTTGGGCTTTACATCTAGATTTTGGGCTTTAGATCTAGAAGTTGGGCTTTAAATCTAGATTTTGGGCTTTACGTCTAGATATTGGTCTTTACCTCTAGATTTTGGGTTTTAAATCTATATATTTGGCTTTTCCTCTAGATGTTGGGCTTTACCCCTAGATATCTGGCTTTACGTCTAGGTGTTGGGCTTTACCTCTAGATTTTGGGCTCTACCACTAGGTCTTGGGCTTTAACTCTAGATTTTGGGTTTTAAATATATATATATTTGGCTTTTCCTCTAGATGTTGGGCTTTACCTCTAGATTTGGGGTTTTACATCTAGATGTTTGCCTTCACCTCTGTAAGTTGGGCTTTACCTGCAGACATTGGGCTGTAGGACTAGATGATGGGCTTTACCTCC
This sequence comes from Leptosomus discolor, assembly GCF_034619465.1. Taxonomy (NCBI): domain Eukaryota; kingdom Metazoa; phylum Chordata; class Aves; order Leptosomiformes; family Leptosomidae; genus Leptosomus; species Leptosomus discolor. The sequence continues at coordinate 1,926,176 of NW_028237908.1, read as the reverse complement.
AGACGTTGGGCTTTACCTCTAGATATCTGGCTTTACCTCTAGATATTGGTCTTTACCTCTAGATGTTGGGCTTTAGATCTAGAAGTTGTGCTTTTCATCTAGATTTTGGGCTTTACATCTAGATATTGGGATTTACCTCTAGATGTTGGGCTTTAGATTTAGAAGTTGGGCTTTACATCTATATTTTGGCCTTTAGATCTAGAAGTTGGGCTTTACATCTAGATTTTGGGCTTTACGTCTAGATATTGGGCTTTACCTCTAGATTTTGGGTTTTAAATCTATATATTTGGCTTTTCCTCTAGATGTTGTGCTTTACCGTCAGATATCTGGCTTTACGTCTAGATGTTGGGCTTTACCTCTAGAAGTTGGGCTTTAACTCTAGACTTTGGGCTTTACCTCAAGACGTTCGGCTTTAACTCTAGCTGTTGGGCTTTACCTCTAGATTTTGGGCCTTACCTCTAGAAGTTGGGGGTTATATCTATATGGTTGGATTTAACTGTAGATGTCAGGCCTTAACACTTGATTTTGGAATTCACCTCTAGATGTTAGGCTTTACATCTAGATTCTGGGCTTTCCCTCTAGATGTTGGGCTTTACCTCTAGAGTTTGGGCTTTACTCTAAAGGATGCGCTTTAACTCTAGATATTCGGCTTTACCTCTAGAAGTTGGGTTTTACATCTAGAGGTTTGGCTTTAACTATAGGTGTCGGGTTTTAACACGAGATATTGGAATTCACCTCTAGATCTTAGTCTTTACCTCTATATGTTGGGCTTTATCTCTCGAGTATTTGGCTTTAGATCTAGCAATTGGGATCTAGATGTTGGGCTTTACCTCCAGATTTTGGATTTTAAATCTATATATCTGGCTTTATTTCTAGATGTTGGGCTTTATCTCTAGATGTTGGGCTTTATCTCTAGATTTTGGGCTCTACCTCTAGGTATTGGTGTTTACCTCTAGATTTTGGACTTTAACTCTGGAATTTGGGCTGTACCTCAAGATGTTGGGATTTAACTCTAGAATTTGGGTTTGAAATCTATATATCTGGCTTTTCCTCTAGATGTTGCGTTTTACCTCTAGATATTGGTCTTTATCTCTAGATTTTGGGCTTTAGATCTAGAATTTGGGCTTTACATCTAGATTTTGGGCTTTACGTCTAGATATTGGGCTATACCTCTAGATGTTGGGCTTTAGATCTAGAAGTTGGGCTTTACATCTAGACTTTGGGCTTTACGTCTAGATATTGGGCTTTACCTCTAGATTTTGGGTTTTAAATCTATATATTTGGCTTTTCCTCTAGATGTTGGGCTTTACCCCTAGATATCTGGCTTTACCTCTAGATGTTGGGCTTTACCTCTAGAAGTTGGGCTTTAACTCTAGACTTTGGGCTTTACCTCAAGATGTTCGGCTTTAACTCTAGCTGTTGGGCTTTACCTCTAGATTTTGGGCCTTACCTCTAGAAGTTGGGGGTTATATCTATATGGTTGGATTTAACTGTAGATGTCAGGCCTTAACACTTGATTTTGGAATTCACCTCTAGATGTTAGGCTTTACATCTAGATTCTGGGCTTTCCCTCTAGATGTTGGGCTTTAACTCTAGATTTTGGGCTTTACTCGAAAGGATGCGCTTTAACTCTAGATATTCGGCTTTACCTCTAGAAGTTGGGTTTTACATCTAGATGTTTGGCTTTAACTGTAGGTGTCGGGCTTTAACACTAGATATTGGAATTCACCTCTAGATCTTAGTCTTTACCTCTATATGTTGGGCTTTATCTCTAGAGTATTTGGCTTTAGATCTAGCAATTGGGCTTTACATCTAGATTTGGGGCTTTAGCTCTAGATGTTGGGCTTTACCTCCAGATTTTGGATTTTAAATCTATATATCTGGCTTTATCTCTAGATGTTGGGCTTTATCTCTAGATTTTGGGCTCTACCTCTAGGTATTGGTGTTTACCTCTTGATTTTGGACTTTACCTCTGGAAGTTGGGCTGTACCTCTAGATGTTGGGATTTAACTCTAGAATTTGGGTTTGAAATCTATATATTTTGCTTTTCCTCTAGATGTTGGGCTTTACCTCTAGATATCTGGCTTTACCTCTAGATGTTGGGTTGTACCTCTAGATATTGGTCTTTACCTCTAGATTTTGGGTGTTAGATTTAGATTTTGGGCTTTAGATCTAGAAGTTGGGCTTTACATCTAGACTTTGGGCTTTAGGTCTAGATATTGGGCTTTACCTCTAGATTTTGGGTTTTAAATCTATATATTTGGCTTTTCCTCTATATGTTGGGCTTTACCCCTAGATATCTGGCTTTACAACTAGATTTTGGGTTTTAAATATATATATATTTGGCTTTTCCTCTAGATGTTGGGCTTTACCTCTAGATTTTGGGTTTTACATCTAGATGTTTGCCTTCACCTCTGTAAGTTGGGCTTTACCTGCAGACATTGGGCTGTAGGACTAGGTGATGGGCTTTACCTCTAGAAGGTGGTCTTTACATCTAGATTATGGGCTTTACCTCTAAATGATGCGCTTAAACTTTAAATATTGGGCTTTACCTCTAGATGTTGGGCTTTAGATTTAGAAGTTGGGATTTACATCTATATTTTGGGCTTTAGATCTAGAAGTTGGACTTTACATCTAGATTTTGGGCTTTACGTCTAGATATTCTGCTTCGCCTCTAGATTTTGGGGTTTAAATCTATATATCTGGCTTTATCTCTAGATGTTGGGCTTTACATCTACATTTTGGGCTCTACCTCTAGGTATTGGTATTTACATTTAGATTTTTGACTTTAAATCCGAAAGTTGAGCTTTACATCTAGACTTTGGGATTTACCTCTAGATGTTGGGATTTAACTCTAGAATTTCGGTTTGAAATCTATATATTTTGCTTTTCCTCTAGATGTTGGGCTTTACCTGTAGATTTTGGGCTTTAGATCTAGAAGTTGGGCTTTACATCTAGATTTTGGGCTTTAGATCTAGAAGCTGGGCTTTACATCTAAATTTTGGGCTTTAGGTCTAGATATTGGGCTTTACCTCTAGATTTTGGGTTTTAAATCTATATATTTGGCTTTTCCTCTAGATGTTGGGCTTTACCTCTACATTTTGGGTTTTACATCTAGATGTTTGCCTTCACCTCTGTAAGTTGGGCTTTACCTGCAGACATTGGGCTGTAGGACTAGATGATGGGCTTTACCTCTAGAAGTTGGGCTTTACATCTAGATTTTTGGCTTTACCTCTAAATGATGCGCTTAAACTCTAAATATTGGGCTTTACCTCTAGATGTTGGGCTTTACATCTATATTTTGGGCTTCAGATCTAGAATTTGGGCTTTACATCTAGATTTTGGGCTTTACGTCTAGATATTGGGCTTTACCTCTAGATTTTGGGTTTTAAATCTATATATTTGGCTTTTCCTCTAGATGTTGGGCTTTACCGTCATGTATCTGGCTTTACGTCTAGATGTTGGGCTTTACCTCTAGAAGTTGGGCTTTAAATCTAGAAGTTGGGCTTTACCTCAAGACGTTCGGCTTTAACTCTATCTGTTGGGCTTTACCTCTAGATTTTGGGCCTTATCTCTAGAAGTTGGGGGTTATATCTATATGGTTGGATTTAACTGTAGATGTCAGGCCTTAACACTTGATTTTGGAATTCACCTCTAGATGTTAGGCTTTACATCTAGATTCTGGGCTTTCCCTCTAGATGTTGGGCTTTAACTCTAGATTTTGGGCTTTACTCGAAAGGATGCGCTTTAACTCTAGATATTCGGCTTTACCTCTAGAAGTTGGGTTTTACATCTAGATGTTTGGCTTTAACTGTAGGTGTCGGGCTTTAACACTAGATATTGGAATTCACCTCTAGATCTTAGTCTTTACCTCTGCATGTTGGGCTTTACCTCTAGAGTATTTGACTTTAGATCTAGCAATTGGGTTTTACATCTAGATTTGGGGCTTTAGCTCTAGACGTTGGGCTTTACCTCCAGATTTTGGATTTTAAATCTATATATCTGGCTTTATCTCTAGATGTTGGGCTTTATCTCTAGATTTTGGACTCTAACTCTAGGTATTGGTGTTTACCTTTAGATTTTGGACTTTAACTCTGGAAGTTGGGCTTTACCTCTAGATGTTGGGATTTAACTCTAGAATTTCAGTTTGAAATCTATATATTTTGCTTTTCCTCTAGATGTTGGGGTTTACGTCTAGATATCTGGCTTTACCTCTAGATGTTGGGTTTTACGTCTAGATATTGGTCTTTACCTCTAGATTTTGGGTGTTAGATCTAGAATTTGGGCTTTACATCTAGATTTTGGGCTTTAGATCTAGAAGTCGGGCTTTACATCTAGATTTTGGGCTTTACGTCTAGATATTGGGCTTCACCTCTAGATTTTGGGGTTTAGATCTATATCTCTGGCTTTATCTCTAGATGTTGGGCTTTACCTCTATATTTTGGGCTCTACCTCTAGGTATTGGTATTTACATTTAGATTTTTGACTTTAAATCTGGAAGTTGAGCTTTACATCTAGACTTTGGGCTTTACCTCTAGATGTTGGGATTTAACTCTAGAATTTGGGTTTGAAATGTATATATTTTGCTTTTCCTCTAGATGTTGGGCTTTACCTCTAGATATCTGGCTTTACCTCTAGATGTTGGGTTTTACCTCTAGATATTGGTCTTTATCTCTAGATGTTGGGCGTTAGATCTAGAATTTGGGCTTTACATCTAGATTTTGGGCTCTAGATCTAGAAGTTGGGCTTTACATCTAGATTTTGGGCTTTAGGTCTAGATATTGGGCTTTACCTCTAGATTTTGGGTTTTAAATCTATATATTTGGCTTTTCCTCTAGATGTTGGGCTTTACCTCTACATTTTGGGTTTTACATCTAGATGTTTGCCTTCACCACTGTAAGTTGGGCTTTACCTGCAGACATTGGGCTGTAGGACTAGACGATGGGCTTTACCTCTAGAAGTTGGGCTTTACATCTAGATTTTGGGCTTTAGATCTAGAATTTGGGCTTTACATCTAGATTTTGGGCTTTACGTCTTGATATTGGGCTTCACCTCTAGATTTTGGGGTTTAGATCTATATATCTGGCTTTATCTCTAGATGTTGGGCTTTACCTCTACAGTTTGGGCTCTACCTCTAGGTATTGGTATTTACATTTAGATTTTTGATTTTAAATCTGGAAGTTGAGCTTTACATCTAGACTTTGGGATTTACCTCTAGATGTTGGGATTTAACTCTAGAATTTGGGTTTGAAAACTATATACTTTGCTTTTCCTCTAGATGTTGGGCTTTACCTCTAGATATTTGGCTTTTCCTCTAGATGTTGCGTTTTACCTCTAGATATTGGTCTTTATCTCTAGATTTTGGGCTTTAGATCTAGAAGTTGGGCTTTACATCTAGATTTTGGGCTTTACGTCTAGATATTGGGCTTTACCTCTAGATTTTGGGTTTTAAATCTATATATTTGTCTTTTCCTCTAGATGTTGGGCTTTACCGTCAGATATCGGGCTTTACCTCTAGATGTTGGGCATTACCTCTAGAAGTTGGGCTTTAGCTCTAGACTTTGGGTTTACCTCAAGACGTTCGGCTTTAACTCTATCTGTTGGGCTTTACCTCTAGATTTTGGGCCTTACCTCTAGAAGTTGGGGGTTATATCTATATGGTTGGATTTAACTGTAGATGTCAGGCCTTAACACTTGATTTTGGAATTCACCTCTAGATGTTAGGCTTTACATCTAGATTCTGGGCTTTCCCTCTAGATGTTGGGCTTTAACTCTAGATTTTGGGCTTTACTCTAAAGGATGCGCTTTAACTCTAGATATTCGGCTTTACCTCTAGAAGTTGGGTTTTACATCTAGAGGTTTGGCTTTAACTATAGGTGTCGGCCTTTAACACTAGATATTGGAATTCACCTCTAGATCTTACTCTTTACCTCTACATGTTGGGCTTTACCTCTAGAGTATTTGGCTTTAGATCTAGCAATTTGGCTTTACATCTAGATTTGGGGCTTTAGCTCTAGATGTTGGGCTTTACCTCCAGATTTTGGATTTTAAATCTACATATCTGGCTTTATCTCTAGATGTTGGGCTTTATCTCTAGATTTTGGGCTCTACCTCTAGGTATTGGTGTTTACCTCTAGATTTTGGACTTTAACTCTGGAAGTTGGGCTGTACCTCTAGATGTTGGGATTTAACTCTAGAATTTGGGTTTGAAATCTATATATTTTGCTTTTCCTCTAGATGTTGGGCTTTACCTCTAGATATCTGGCTTTACCTCTAGATGTTGGGTTTTACCTCTAGATATTGGTCTTTACCTCTAGATTTTGGGCCTTACCTCTAGAAGTTGGGGGTTATATCTATATGGTTGGATTTAACTGTAGATGTCAGGCCTTAACACTTGATTTTGGAATTCACCTCTAGATGTTAGGCTTTACATCTACATTCTGGGCTTTCCCTCTAGATGTTGGGCTTTACCTCTAGAGTTTGGGCTTTACTCTAAAGGATGCGCTTTAACTCTAGATATTCGGCTTTACCTCTAGAAGTTGGGTTTTACATCTAGAGGTTTGGCTTTAACTATAGGTGTCGGGTTTTAACACTAGATATTGGAATTCACCTCTAGATCTTAGTCTTTACCTCTATATGTTGGGCTTTATCTCTCGAGTATTTGGCTTTAGATCTAGCAATTGGGATCTAGATGTTGGGCTTTACCTCCAGATTTTGGATTTTAAATCTATATATCTGGCTTTATCTCTAGATGTTGGGCTTTATCTCTAGATGTTGGGCTTTATCTCTAGATTTTGGGCTCTACCTCTAGGTATTGGTGTTTACCTCTAGATTTTGGACTTTAACTCTGGAATTTGGGCTGTACCTCTAGATGTTGGGATTTAACTCTAGAATTTGGGTTTGAAATCTATATATTTGGCTTTTCCTCTAGATGTTGGGCTTTACCTCTAGATATCTGGCTTTACCTCTAGATGTTGGGTTGTACCTCTAGATATTGGTCTTTACCTCTAGATTTTGGGTGTTAGATCTAGATTTTGGGCTTTAGATCTAGAAGTTGGGCTTTAAATCTAGACTTTGGGCTTTACGTCTAGATGTTGGGCTTTACCTCTAGATTTTGGGTTTTACATCTAGATGTTTGACTTCTGCTCTGTAAGTTGGGCTTTACCTACAGACATTGGGCTGTAGGACTAGATGATGGGCTTTACCTCTAGAAGTTGGGCTTTACATCTAGATTATGGGCTTTACCTCTAAATGATGCGCTTAAACTCTAAATATTGGGCTTTACCTCTAGATGTTGGGCTTTAGATTTAGAAGTTGGGATTTACATCTATATTTTGGGCTTTAGATCTAGAAGTTGGACTTTACATCTAGATTTTGGGCTTTACGTCTAGATATTGGGCTTCACCTCGACATTTTGTGGTTTAAATCTATATATCTGGCTCTATCACTAGATGTTGGGCTTTACCTCTACATTTTGGGCCCTACATCTAGGTATTGGTATTTTCATTTAGATTTTTGACTTTAAATCTGGAAGTTGAGCTTTACATCTAGACTTTGGGATTTACCTCTAGATGTTGGGATTTAACTCTAGAATTTGGGTTTGAAATCTATATATTTTTCTTTCCCTCTAGATGTTGGGCTTTACCTCTAGATATCTGGCTTTACCTCTAGATGTTGGGTTTTACCTCTAGATATTGGTCTTTATCTCTAGATGTTGGGCGTTAGATCTAGAATTTGGGCTTTACATCTAGATTTTGGGCTTTAGATCTAGAAGTTGGGCTTTAAATCTAGATTTTGGGCTTTACGTCTAGATATTGGTCTTTACCTCTAGATTTTGGGTTTTAAATCTATATATTTGGCTTTTCCTCTAGATGTTGGGCTTTACCCCTAGATATCTGGCTTTACGTCTAGGTGTTGGGCTTTACCTCTAGATTTTGGGCTCTACCACTAGGTCTTGGCCTTTAACTCTAGATTTTGGGTTTTAAATATATATATATTTGGCTTTTCCTCTAGATGTTGGGCTTTACCTCTAGATTTGGGGTTTTACATCTAGATGTTTGCCTTCACCTCTGTAAGTTGGGCTTTACCTGCAGACATTGGGCTGTAGGACTAGATGATGGGCTTTACCTCCAGACGTTGGGCTTTACCTCTAGATATCTGGCTTTACCTCTAGATGTTGGGTTTTACCTCTAGATATTGGTCTTTACCTCTAGATGTTGGGCTTTAGATCTAGAAGTTGTGCTTTTCATCTAGATTTTGGGCTTTACATCTAGATATTGGGATTTACCTCTAGATGTTGGGCTTTAGATTTAGAAGTTGGGCTTTACATCTATATTTTGGCCTTTAGATCTAGAAGTTGGGCTTTACATCTAGATTTTGGGCTTTACGTCTAGATATTGGGCTTTACCTCTAGATTTTGGGTTTTAAATCTATATATTTGGCTTTTCCTCTAGATGTTGTGCTTTACCGTCAGATATCTGGCTTTACGTCTAGATGTTGGGCTTTACCTCTAGAAGTTGGGCTTTAACTCTAGACTTTGGGCTTTACCTCAAGACGTTCGGCTTTAACTCTAGCTGTTGGGCTTTACCTCTAGATTTTGGGCCTTACCTCTAGAAGTTGGGGGTTATATCTATATGGTTGGATTTAACTGTAGATGTCAGGCCTTAACACTTGATTTTGGAATTCACCTCTAGATGTTAGGCTTTACATCTAGATTCTGGGCTTTCCCTCTAGATGTTGGGCTTTACCTCTAGAGTTTGGGCTTTACTCTAAAGGATGCGCTTTAACTCTAGATATTCGGCTTTACCTCTAGAAGTTGGGTTTTACATCTAGAGGTTTGGCTTTAACTATAGGTGTCGGGTTTTAACACTAGATATTGGAATTCACCTCTAGATCTTAGTCTTTACCTCTATATGTTGGGCTTTATCTCTCGAGTATTTGGCTTTAGATCTAGCAATTGGGATCTAGATGTTGGGCTTTACCTCCAGATTTTGGATTTTAAATCTATATATCTGGCTTTATTTCTAGATGTTGGGCTTTATCTCTAGATGTTGGGCTTTATCTCTAGATTTTGGGCTCTACCTCTAGGTATTGGTGTTTACCTCTAGATTTTGGACTTTAACTCTGGAAGTTGGGCTGTACCTCAAGATGTTGGGATTTAACTCTAGAATTTGGGTTTGAAATCTATATATCTGGCTTTTCCTCTAGATGTTGCGTTTTACCTCTAGATATTGGTCTTTATCTCTAGATTTTGGGCTTTAGATCTAGAATTTGGGCTTTACATCTAGATTTTGGGCTTTACGTCTAGATATTGGGCTATACCTCTAGATGTTGGGCTTTAGATCTAGAAGTTGGGCTTTACATCTAGATTTTGGGCTTTACGTCTAGATATTGGGCTTTACCTCTAGATTTTGGGTTTTAAATCTATATATTTGGCTTTTCCTCTAGATGTTGGCTTTACCGTCATGTATCTGGCTTTACGTCTAGATGTTGGGCTTTACCTCTAGAAGTTGGGCTTTAAATCTAGAAGTTGGCTTTACCTCAAGACGTTCGGCTTTAACTCTAGCTGTTGGGCTTTACCTCTAGATTTTGGGCCTTATCTCTAGAAGTTGGGGGTTATATCTATATGGTTGGATTTAACTGTAGATGTCAGGCCTTAACACTTGATTTTGGAATTCACCTCTAGATGTTAGGCTTTACATCTAGATTCTGGGCTTTCCCTCTAGATGTTGGGCTTTAACTCTAGATTTTGGGCTTTTCTCGAAAGGATGCGCTTTAACTCTAGATATTCGGCTTTACCTCTAGAAGTTGGGTTTTACATCTAGATGTTTGGCTTTAAATGTAGGTGTCGGGCTTTAACACTAGATATTGGAATTCACCTCTAGATCTTAGTCTTTACCTCTGCATGTTGGGCTTTACCTCTAGAGTATTTGACTTTAGATCTAGCAATTGGGCTTTACATCTAGATTTGGGGCTTTAGCTCTAGACGTTGGGCTTTACCTCCAGATTTTGGATTTTAAATCTATATATCTGGCTTTATCTCTAGATGTTGGGCTTTATCTCTAGATTTTGGGCTCTAACTCTAGGTATTGGTGTTTACCTTTAGATTTTGGACTTTAACTCTGGAAGTTGGGCTTTACCTCTAGATGTTGGGATTTAACTCTAGAAATTCAGTTTGAAATCTATATATTTTGCTTTTCCTCTAGATGTTGGGGTTTACGTCTAGATATCTGGCTTTACCTCTAGATGTTGGGTTTTACGTCTAGCTATTGGTCTTTACCTCTAGATTTTGGGTGTTAGATCTAGAATTTGGGCTTTACATCTAGATTTTGGGCTTTACGTCTAGATATTGGGCTTCACCTCTAGATTTTGGGGTTTAGATCTATATATCTGGCTTTATCTCTAGATGTTGGGCTTTACCTCTACATTTTGGGCTCTACCTCTAGGTATTGGTATTTACATTTAGATTTTTGACTTTAAATCTGGAAGTTGAGCTTTACATCTAGACTTTGGGCTTTACCTCTAGATGTTGGGATTTAACTCTAGAATTTGGGTTTGAAATCTATATATTTTGCTTTTCCTCTAGATGTTGGGCTTTACCTCTAGATATCTGGCTTTACCTCTAGATGTTGGGTTTTACCTCTAGATATTGGTCTTTATCTCTAGATGTTGGGCGTTAGATCTAGAATTTGGGCTTTACATCTAGATTTTGGGCTCTAGATCTAGAAGTTGGGCTTTACATCTAGATTTTGGGCTTTACGTCTAGATATTGGGCTTTACCTCTAGATTTTGGGTTTTAAATCTATATATTTGGCTTTTCCTCTAGATGTTGGGCTTTACCCCTAGATATCTGGCTTTACCTCTAGATGTTGGGCTTTACCTCTAGAAGTTGGGCTTTAACTCTAGACTTTGGGCTTTACCTCAAGACGTTCGGCTTTAACTCTAGCTGTTGGGCTTTACCTCTAGATTTTGGGCCTTACCTCTAGAAGTTGGGGGTTATATCTATATGGTTGGATTTAACTGTAGATGTCAGGCCTTAACACTTGATTTTGGAATTCACCTCTAGATGTTAGGCTTTACATCTAGATTCTGGGCTTTCCCTCTAGATGTTGGGCTTTAACTCTAGATTTTGGCCTTTACTCTAAAGGATGCGCTTTAACTCTAGATATTCGGCTTTACCTCTAGAAGTTGGGTTTTACATCTAGATGTTTGGCTTTAACTGTAGGTGTCGGGCTTTAACACTAGATATTGGAATTCACCTCTAGATCTTAGTCTTTACCTCTATATGTTGGGCTTTATCTCTAGAGTATTTGGCTTTAGATATAGCAATTGGGCTTTACATCTAGATTTGGGGCTTTAGCTCTAGATGTTGGGCTTTACCTCCAGATTTTGGATTTTAAATCTATATATCTGGCTTTATCTCTAGATGTTGGGCTTTATCTCTAGATTTTGGGCTCTACCTCTAGGTATTGGTGTTTACCTCTTGATTTTGGACTTTACCTCTGGAAGTTGGGCTGTACCTCTAGATGTTGGGATTTAACTCTAGAATTTGGGTTTGAAATTTATATATTTTGCTTTTCCTCTAGATGTTGGGCTTTACCTCTAGATATCTGGCTTTACCTCTAGATGTTGGGTTGTACCTCTAGATATTGGTCTTTACCTCTAGATTTTGGGCTTTAGATCTAGAAGTTGGGCTTTACATCTAGACTTTGGGCTTTAGGTCTAGATATTGGGCTTTACCTCTAGATTTTGGGGTTTAAATCTATATATTTGGCTTTTCCTCTAGATGTTGGGCTTTACCCCTAGATATCTGGCTTTACAACTAGATTTTGGGTTTTAAATATATATATATTTGGCTTTTCCTCTAGATGTTGGGCGTTACCTCTAGATTTTGGGTTTTACATCTAGATGTTTGCCTTCACCTCTGTAAGTTGGGCTTTACCTGCAGACATTGGGCTGTAGGACTAGGTGATGGGCTTTACCTCTAGAAGGTGGTCTTTACATCTAGATTATGGGCTTTACCTCTAAATGATGCGCTTAAACTCTAAATATTGGGCTTTACCTCTAGATGTTGGGCTTTAGATTTAGAAGTTGGGATTTACATCTATATTTTGGGCTTTAGATCTAGAAGTTGGACTTTACATCTAGATTTTGGGCTTTACGTCTAGATATTCTGCTTCGCCTCTAGATTTTGGGGTTTAAATCTATATATCTGGCTTTATCTCTAGATGTTGGGCTTTACATCTACATTTTGGGCTCTACCTCTAGGTATTGGTATTTACATTTAGATTTTTGACTTTAAATCCGAAAGTTGAGCTTTACATCTAGACTTTGGGATTTACCTCTAGATGTTGGGATTTAACTCTAGAATTTGGGTTTGAAATCTATATATTTTGCTTTTCCTCTAGATGTTGGGCTTTACCTGTAGATTTTGGGCTTTAGATCTAGAAGTTGGGCTTTACATCTAGATTTTGGGCTTTAGATCTAGAAGCTGGGCTTTACATCTAAATTTTGGGCTTTAGGTCTAGATATTGGGCTTTACCTCTAGATTTTGGGTTTTAAATCTATATATTTGGCTTTTCCTCTAGATGTTGGGCTTTACATCTACATTTTGGGTTTTACATCTAGATGTTTGCCTTCACCTCTGTAAGTTGGGCTTTACCTGCAGACATTGGGCTGTAGGACTAGATGATGGGCTTTACCTCTAGAAGTTGGGCTTTACATCTAGATTTTGGGCTTTACCTCTAAATGATGCGCTTAAACTCTAAATATTGGGCTTTACCTCTAGATGTTGGGCTTTACATCTATATTTTGGGCTTCAGATCTAGAATTTGGGCTTTACATCTAGATTTTGGGCTTTACGTCTAGATATTGGGCTTTACCTCTAGATTTTGGGTTTTAAATCTATATATTTGGCTTTTCCTCTAGATGTTGGGCTTTACCGTCATGTATCTGGCTTTACGTCTAGATGTTGGGCTTTACCTCTAGAAGTTGGGCTTTAAATCTAGAAGTTGGGCTTTACCTCAAGACGTTCGGCTTTAACTCTATCTGTTGGGCTTTACCTCTAGATATTGGGCCTTATCTCTAGAAGTTGGGGGTTATATCTATATGGTTGGATTTAACTGTAGATGTCAGGCCTTAACACTTGATTTTGGAATTCACCTCTAGATGTTAGGCTTTACATCTAGATTCTGGGCTTTCCCTCTAGATGTTGGGCTTTAACTCTAGATTTTGGGCTTTACTCGAAAGGATGTGCTTTAACTCTAGATATTCGGCTTTACCTCTAGAAGTTGGGTTTTACATCTAGATGTTTGGCTTTAACTGTAGGTGTCGGGCTTTAACACTAGATATTGGAATTCACCTCTAGATCTTAGTCTTTACCTCTGCATGTTGGGCTTTACCTCTAGAGTATTTGACTTTAGATCTAGCAATTGGGTTTTACATCTAGATTTGGGGCTTTAGCTCTAGACGTTGGGCTTTACCTCCAGATTTTGGATTTTAAATCTATATATCTGGCTTTATCTCTAGATGTTGGGCTTTATCTCTAGATTTTGGACTCTAACTCTAGGTATTGGTGTTTACCTTTAGATTTTGGACTTTAACTCTGGAAGTTGGGCTTTACCTCTAGATGTTGGGATTTAACTCTAGAATTTCAGTTTGAAATCTATATATTTTGCTTTTCCTCTAGATGTTGGGGTTTACGTCTAGATATCTGGCTTTACCTCTAGATGTTGGGTTTTACGTCTAGATATTGGTCTTTACCTCTAGATTTTGGGTGTTAGATCTAGAATTTGGGCTTTACATCTAGATTTTGGGCTTTAGATCTAGAAGTCGGGCTTTACATCTAGATTTTGGGCTTTACGTCTAGATATTGGGCTTCACCTCTAGATTTTGGGGTTTAGATCAATATCTCTGGCTTTATCTCTAGATGTTGGGCTTTACCTCTACATTTTGGGCTCTACCTCTAGGTATTGGTATTTACATTTAGATTTTTGACTTTAAATCTGGAAGTTGAGCTTTACATCTAGAATTTGGGCTTTACCTCTAGATGTTGGGATTTAACTCTAGAATTTGGGTTTGAAATGTATATATTTTGCTTTTCCTCTAGATGTTGGGCTTTACCTCTAGATATCTGGCTTTACCTCTAGATGTTGGGTTTTACCTCTAGATATTGGTCTTTATCTCTAGATGTTGGGCGTTAGATCTAGAATTTGGGCTTTACATCTAGATTTTGGGCTCTAGATCTAGAAGTTGGGCTTTACATCTAGATTTTGGGCTTTAGGTCTAGATATTGGGCTTTACCTCTAGATTTTGGGTTTTAAATCTATATATTTGGCTTTTCATCTAGATGTTGGGCTTTACCTCTACATTTTGGGTTTTACATCTAGATGTTTGCCTTCACCTCTGTAAGTTGGGCTTTACCTGCAGACATTGGGCTGTAGGACTAGACGATGGGCTTTACCTCTAGAAGTTGGGCTTTACATCTAGATTTTGGGCTTTACCTCTAAATGATGCGCTTAAACTCTAAATATTGGGCTTTACCTCAAGATGTTGGGCTTTACATCTATATTTTGGGCTTTAGATCTAGAATTTGGGCTTTACATCTAGATTTTGGGCTTTACGTCTTGATATTGGGCTTCAACTCTAGATTTTGGGGTTTAGATCTATATATCTGGCTTTATCACTAGATGTTGGGCTTTACCTCTACAGTTTGGGCTCTACCTCTAGGTATTGGTATTTACATTTAGATTTTTGATTTTAAATCTGGAAGTTGAGCTTTACATCTAGACTTTGGGATTTACCTCTAGATGTTGGGATTTAACTCTAGAATTTGGGTTTGAAAACTATATACTTTGCTTTTCCTCTAGATGTTGGGCTTTACCTCTAGATATCTGGCTTTTCCTCTAGATGTTGCGTTTTACCTCTAGATATTGGTCTTTATCTCTAGATTTTGGGCTTTAGATCTAGAAGTTGGGCTTTACATCTAGATTTTGGGCTTTACGTCTAGATATTGGGCTTTACCTCTAGATTTTGGGTTTTAAATCTATATATTTGTCTTTTCCTCTAGATGTTGGGCTTTACCGTCAGATATCGGGCTTTACCTCTAGATGTTGGGCATTACCTCTAGAAGATGGGCTTTAGCTCTAGACTTTGGGTTTACCTCAAGACGTTCGGCTTTAACTCTATCTGTTGGGCTTTACCTCTAGATTTTGGGCCTTACCTCTAGAAGTTGGGGGTTATATCTATATGGTTGGATTTAACTGTAGATGTCAGGCCTTAACACTTGATTTTGGAATTCACCTCTAGATGTTAGGCTTTACATCTAGATTCTGGGCTTTCCCTCTAGATGTTGGGCTTTAACTCTAGATTTTGGGCTTTACTCTAAAGGATGCGCTTTAACTCTAGATATTCGGCTTTACATCTAGAAGTTGGGTTTTACATCTAGAGGTTTGGCTTTAACTATAGGTGTCGGCCTTTAACACTAGATATTGGAATTCACCTCTAGATCTTACTCTTTACCTCTACATGTTGGGCTTTACCTCTAGAGTATTTGGCTTTAGATCTAGCAATTTGGCTTTACATCTAGATTTGGGGCTTTAGCTCTAGATGTTGGGCTTTACCTCCAGATTTTGGATTTTAAATCTACATATCTGGCTTTATCTCTAGATGTTGGGCTTTATCTCTAGATTTTGGGCTCTACCTCTAGGTATTGGTGTTTACCTCTAGATTTTGGACTTTAACTCTGGAAGTTGGGCTGTACCTCTAGATGTTGGGATTTAACTCTAGAATTTGGGTTTGAAATCTATATATTTTGCTTTTCCTCTAGATGTTGGGCTTTACCTCTAGATATCTGGCTTTACCTCTAGATGTTGGGTTGTACCTCTAGATATTGGTCTTTACCTCTAGATTTTGGGTGTTAGATCTAGATTTTGGGCTTTAGATCTAGAAGTTGGGCTTTACATCTAGACTTTGGGCTTTAGGTCTAGATATTGGGCTTTACCTCTAGATTTTGGGGTTTAAATCTATATATTTGGCTTTTCCTCTAGATGTTGGGCTTTACCCCTAGATATCTGGCTTTACAACTAGATTTTGGGTTTTAAATATATATATATTTGGCTTTTCCTCTAGATGTTGGGCTTTACCTCTAGATTTTGGGTTTTACATCCTGATGTTTGCCTTCACCTCTGTAAGTTGGGCTTTACCTGCAGACATTGGGCTGTAGGACTAGGTGATGGGCTTTACCTCTAGAAGGTGGTCTTTACATCTAGATTATGGGCTTTACCTCTAAATGATGCGCTTAAACTCTAAATATTGGGCTTTACCTCTAGATGTTGGGCTTTAGATTTAGAAGTTGGGATTTACATCTATATTTTGGGCTTTAGATCTAGAAGTTGGACTTTACATCTAGATTTTGGGCTTTACGTCTAGATATTCTGCTTCGCCTCTAGATTTTGGGGTTTAAATCTATATATCTGGCTTTATCTCTAGATGTTGGGCTTTACATCTACATTTTGGGCTCTACCTCTAGGTATTGGTATTTACATTTAGATTTTTGACTTTAAATCCGAAAGTTGAGCTTTACATCTAGACTTTGGGATTTACCTCTAGATGTTGGGATTTAACTCTAGAATTTGGGTTTGAAATCTATATATTTTGCTTTTCCTCTAGATGTTGGGCTTTACCTGTAGATTTTGGGCTTTAGATCTAGAAGTTGGGCTTTACATCTAGATTTTGGGCTTTAGATCTAGAAGCTGGGCTTTACATCTAAATTTTGGGCTTTAGGTCTAGATATTGGGCTTTACCTCTAGATTTTGGGTTTTAAATCTATATATTTGGCTTTTCCTCTAGATGTTGGGCTTTACCTCTACATTTTGGGTTTTACATCTAGATGTTTGCCTTCACCTCTGTAAGTTGGGCTTTACCTGCAGACATTGGGCTGTAGGACTAGATGATGGGCTTTACCTCTAGAAGTTGGGCTTTACATCTAGATTTTGGGCTTTACCTCTAAATGATGCGCTTAAACTCTAAATATTGGGCTTTACCTCTAGATGTTGGGCTTTACATCTATATTTTGGGCTTCAGATCTAGAATTTGGGCTTTACATCTAGATTTTGGGCTTTACGTCTAGATATTGGGCTTTACCTCTAGATTTTGGGTTTTAAATCTATATATTTGGCTTTTCCTCTAGATGTTGGGCTTTACCGTCATGTATCTGGCTTTACGTCTAGATGTTGGGCTTTACCTCTAGAAGTTGGGCTTTAAATCTAGAAGTTGGGCTTTACCTCAAGACGTTCGGCTTTAACTCTAGCTGTTGGGCTTTACCTCTAGATTTTGGGCCTTATCTCTAGAAGTTGGGGGTTATATCTATATGGTTGGATTTAACTGTAGATGTCAGGCCTTAACACTTGATTTTGGAATTCACCTCTAGATGTTAGGCTTTACATCTAGATTCCGGGCTTTCCCTCTAGATGTTGGGCTTTAACTCTAGATTTTGGGCTTTACTCTAAAGGATGCGC
Organism: Leptosomus discolor; assembly: GCF_034619465.1. NCBI lineage: Eukaryota > Metazoa > Chordata > Aves > Leptosomiformes > Leptosomidae > Leptosomus > Leptosomus discolor. The sequence continues at coordinate 1,908,660 of NW_028237908.1, read as the reverse complement.
TTTAACTCTAGATATTCGGCTTTACCTCTAGAAGTTGGGTTTTACATCTAGATGTTCGGCTTTAACTGTAGGTGTCTGGCTTTAACACTAGATATTGGAATTCACCTCTAGATCTTAGTCTTTACCTCTGCATGTTGGGCTTTACCTCTAGAGTATTTGACTTTAGATCTAGCAATTGGGCTTTACATCTAGATTTGGGGCTTTAGCTCTAGACGTTGGGCTTTACCTCCAGATTTTGGATTTTAAATCTATATATCTGGCTTTATCTCTAGATGTTGGACTTTATTTCTAGATTTTGGGCTCTAACTCTAGGTATTGGTGTTTACCTCTAGATTTTGGACTTTAACTCTGGAAGTTGGGCTTTACCTCTAGATGTTGGGATTTAACTCTAGAATTTCAGTTTGAAATCTATATATTTTGCTTTTCCTCTAGATGTTGGGGTTTACGTCTAGATATCTGGCTTTACCTCTAGATGTTGGGTTTTACGTCTAGATATTGGTCTTTACCTCTAGATTTTGGGTGTTAGATCTAGAATTTGGGCTTTACATCTAGATTTTGGGCTTTAGATCTAGAAGTCGGGCTTTACATCTAGATTTTGGGCTTTAAGTCTAGATATTGGGCTTCACCTCTAGATTTTGGGGTTTAGATCTATATATCTGGCTTTATCACTAGATGTTGGGCTTTACCTCTACAGTTTGGGCTCTACCTCTAGGTATTGGTATTTACATTTAGATTTTTGACTTTAAATCTGGAAGTTGAGCTTTACATCTAGACTTTGGGATTTACCTCTAGATGTTGGGATTTAACTCTAGAATTTGGGTTTGAAAACTATATACTTTGCTTTTCCTCTAGATGTTGGGCTTTACCTCTAGATATTTGGCTTTTCCTCTAGATGTTGCGTTTTACCTCTAGATAGTGGTCTTTATCTCTAGATTTTGGGCTTTAGATCTAGAAGTTGGGCTTCACATCTAGATTTTGGGCTTTACGTCTAGATATTGGGCTTTACCTCTAGATTTTGGGTTTTAAATCTATATATTTGGCTTTTCCTCTAGATGTTGGGCTTTACCTCTAGAAGTTGGGCTTTAGCTCTAGACTTTGGGTTTACCTCAAGACGTTCGGCTTTAACTCTATCTGTTGGGCTTTACCTCTAGATTTTGGGCCTTACCTCTAGAAGTTGGGGGTTATATCTATATGGTTGGATTTAACTGTACATGTCAGGCCTTAACACTTGATTTTGGAATTCACCTCTAGATGTTAGGCTTTACATCTAGATTCTGGGCTTTCCCTCTAGATGTTGGGCTTTAACTCTAGATTTTGGGCTTTACTCTAAAGGATGCGCTTTAACTCTAGATATTCGGCTTTACCTCTAGAAGTTGGGGTTTACATCTAGAGGTGTGGCTTTAACTATAGGTGTCGGCCTTTAACACTAGATATTGGAATTCACCTCTAGATCTTACTCTTTACCTCTACATGTTGGGCTTTACCTCTAGAGTATTTGGCTTTAGATCTAGCAATTGGGCTTTACATCTAGATTTGGGGCTTTAGCTCTAGATGTTGGGCTTTACCTCCAGATTTTGGATTTTAAATCTACATATCTGGCTTTATCTCTAGATGTTGGTCTTTATCTCTAGATTTTGGGCTCTACCTCTAGGTATTGGTGTTTACCTCTAGATTTTGGACTTTAACTCTGGAAGTTGGGCTGTACCTCTAGATGTTGGGATTTAACTCTAGAATTTGGGTTTGAAATCTATATATTTGGCTTTTCCTCTAGATGTTGGGCTTTACCTCTAGATATCTGGCTTTACCTCTAGATGTTGGGTTTTACCTCTAGATATTGGTCTTTACCTCTAGATTTTGGGTGTTAGATCTAGATTTTGGGCTTTAGATCTAGAAGTTGGGCTTTACATCTAGACTTTGGGCTTTAAGTCTAGATGTTGGGCTTTACCTCTAGATTTTGGGTTTTACATCTAGATGTTTGACTTCACCTCTGTAAGTTGGGCTTTACCTACAGACATTGGGCTGTAGGACTAGATGATGGGCTTTACCTCTAGAATTTGGGCTTTACATCTAGATTTTGGGCTTTACGTCTAGATATTGGGCTTTACCTCTAGATTTTGGGTTTTAAATCTATATATTTGGCTTTTCCTCTAGATGTTGGGCTTTACCGTCAGATATCTGGCTTTACCTCTAGATGTTGGGCTTTACCTCTAGATTTTGGGTTTTACATCTAGATGTTTGACTTCACCTCTGTAAGTTGGGCTTTACCTGCAGACATTGGGCTGTAGGACTAGATGATGGGCTTTACCTCTAGAAGTTGGGCTTTACATCTAGATTTTGGTCTTTACCTCTAAATGATGCGCTTAAACTCTAAATATTGGGCTTTACCTCTAGATGTTGGGCTTTAGATTTAGAAGTTGGGATTTACATCTATATTTTGGGCTTTAGATCTAGAAGTTGGAGTTTACATCTAGATTTTGGGCTTTACGTCTAGATATTGGGCTTCACCTCTAGATTTTGGGGTTTAGATCTATATATCTGGCTTTATCTCTAGATGTTGGGCTTTACCTCTACATTTTGGGCTCTACCTCTAGGTATTGGTATTTACATTTAGATTTTTGACTTTAAATCTGGAAGATGAGCTTTACATCTAGACTTTAGGATTTACCTCTAGATGTTGGGATTTAACTCTAGAATTTGGGTTTTAAATCTATATATTTGGCTTTTCCTCTAGATGTTGGGCTTTACCTCTAGATATCTGGCTTTACCTCTAGATGTTGGGTTTTACCTCTAGATATTGGTCTTTATCTCTAGATGTTGGGCGTTAGATCTAGAATTTGGGCTTTACATCTAGATTTTGGGCTTTATATCTAGAAGTTGGGCTTTACATCTAGATTTTGGGCTTTACGTCTAGATATTGGGCTTTACCTCTAGATTTTTGGTTTTAAATCTATATATTTGTCTTTTCCTCTAGATGTTGGGCTTTACCCCTAGATATCTGGCTTTACCTCTGGATGTTCGGCTTTACCTCTAGATTTGGGGTTTTACATCTAGATGTTTGCCTTCACCTCTGTAAGTTGGGCTTTACCTGCAGACATTGGGCTGTAGGACTAGATGATGGGCTTTACCTCCAGACGTTGGGCTTTACCTCTAGATATCTGGCTTTACCTCTAGATGTTGGGTTTTACCTCTAGATATTGGTCTTTACCTCTAGATTTTGGGCTTTAGAACTAGAAGTTGTGCTTTTCATCTAGATTTTGGGCTTTACGTCTAGATATTGGGCTTTACCTCTAGATATTGGGCTTTACCTCTAGATGTTGGGCTTTACCCCTAGATATCTGGCTTTACCTCTAGATGTTGGGCTTTAACTCTAGATTTTGGGTTTTAAATATATATATATTTGGCTTTTCCTCTAGATGTTGGGCTTTACCTCTAGATTTGGGGTTTTACATCTAGATGTTTGCCTTCACCTCTGTAAGTTGGGCTTTACCTGCAGACATTGGGCTGTAGGACTAGATGATGGGCTTTACCTCCAGACGTTGGGCTTTACCTCTAGATATTGCTCTTTACCTCTAGATGTTGGGCTTTAGATCTAGAAGTTGTGCTTTTCATCTAGATTTTGGGCTTTACATCTAGATATTGGGATTTACCTCTAGATGTTGGGCTTTAGATTTAGAAGTTGGGCTTTACATCTATATTTTGGGCTTTAGATCTAGAAGTTGGGCTTTACATCTAGATTTTGGGCTTTACGTCTAGATATTGGGCTTTACCTCTAGATTTTGGGTTTTAAATCTATATATTTGGCTTTTCCTATATTAGTTGGGCTTTACCTCTACATTTTGGGCCTTACCTCTAGAAGTTGGGGGTTATATCTATATGGTTGGATTTAACTTTAGATGTCAGGCCTTAACACTTGATTTTGGAATTCACCTCTAGATGTTAGGCTTTACATCTAGATTCTGGGCTTTCCCTCTAGATGTTGGGCTTTAACTCTAGATTTTGGGCTTTACTCTAAAGGATGCGCTTTAACTCTAGATATTCGGCTTTACCTCTAGAAGTTGGGTTTTACATCTAGATGTTCGGCTTTAACTGTAGGTGTCGGGCTTTAACACTAGATATTGGAATTCACCTCTAGATCTTAGTCTTTACCTCTGCATGTTGGGCTTTACCTCTAGAGTATTTGACTTTAGATCTAGCAATTGGGCTTTACATCTAGATTTGGGGCTTTAGCTCTAGACGTTGGGCTTTACCTCCAGATTTTGGATTTTAACTCTATATATCTGGCTTTATCTCTAGATGTTGGACTTTATTTCTAGATTTTGGGCTCTAACTCTAGGTATTGGTGTTTACCTCTAGATTTTGGACTTTAACTCTGGAAGTTGGGCTTTACCTCTAGATGTTGGGATTTAACTCTAGAATTTCAGTTTGAAATCTATATATTTTGCTTTTCCTCTAGATGTTGGGCTTTACGTCTAGATATCTGGCTTTACCTCTAGATGTTGGGTTTTACGTCTAGCTATTGGTCTTTACCTCTAGATTTTGGGTGTTAGATCTAGAATTTGGGCTTTACATCTAGATTTTGGGCTTTACGTCTAGATATTGGGCTTCACCTCTAGATTTTGGGGTTTAGATCTATATATCTGGCTTTATATCTAGATGTTGGTCTTTACCTATACATTTTGGGCTCTACCTCTAGGTATTGGTATTTACATTTAGATTTTTTCTTTAAAATTGGAAGTTGAGCTTTACATCTAGACTTTGGGATTTACCTCTAGATGTTGGGATTTAACTCTAGAATTTGGGTTTGAAATCTATATATTTTGCTTTTCCTCTAGATGTTGGGCTTTACCTCTAGATATCTAGCTTTACCTCTAGATGTTGGGTTTTACCTCTAGAATTTGGGCTTTACCTCTAGATTTTGGCCTTTAGATCTAGAAGTTGGGCTTTACATCTAGATTTTGGGCTTTAGATCTAGAAGTTGGGCTTTACATCTAGATTTAGGGCTTTAGATCTAGAGGCTGGGCTTTACATCTAGATTTTGGGCTTTAGGTCTAGATATTGGGCTTTACCTCTAGATTTTGGGTTTTAAATCTATATATTTGGCTTTTCCTCTAGATGTTGGGCTTTACCTCTACATTTTGGGTTTTACATCTAGATGTTTGCCTTCACCTCTGTAAGTTGGGCTTTACCTGCAGACATTAGGCTGTAGGACTAGATGATGGGCTTTACCTCTAGAAGTTGGGCTTTACATCTAGATTTTGGGCTTTACCTCTAAATGATGCGCTTAAACTCTAAATATTGGGCTTTACCTCTAGATGTTGGGCTTTACATCTATATTTTGGGCTTTAGGTCTAGAATTTGGGCTTTACATCTAGATTTTGGGCTTTACGTCTAGATATTGGGCTTCACCTCTAGATTTTGGGGTTTAGATCTATATATCTGGCTTTATCACTAGATGTTGGGCTTTACCTCTACAGTTTGGGCTCTACCTCTAGGTATTGGTATTTACATTTAGATTTTTGATTTTAAATCTGGAAGTTGAGCTTTACATCTAGACTTTGGGATTTACATCTAGATGTTGGGATTTAACTCTAGAATTTGGGTTTGAAAACTATATACTTTGCTTTTCCTCTAGATGTTGGGCTTTACCTCTAGATATTTGGCTTTTCCTCTAGATGTTGCGTTTTACCTCTAGATATTGGTCTTTATCTCTAGATTTTGGGCTTTAGATCTAGAAGTTGGGCTTTACATCTAGATTTTGGGCTTTACGTCTAGATATTGGGCTTTACCTCTAGATTTTGGGTTTTAAATCTATATATTTGTCTTTTCCTCTAGATGTTGGGCTTTACCGTCAGATATCTGGCTTTACGTCTAGATGTTGGGCATTACCTCTAGAAGTTGGGCTTTAGCTCTAGACTTTGGGTTTACCTCAAGACGTTCGGCTTTAACTCTATCTGTTGGGCTTTACCTCTAGATTTTGGGCCTTACCTCTAGAAGTTGGGGGTTATATCTATATGGTTGGATTTAACTGTACATGTCAGGCCTTAACACTTGATTTTGGAATTCACCTCTAGATGTTAGGCTTTACATCTAGATTCTGGGCTTTCCCTCTAGATGTTGGGCTTTAACTCTAGATTTTGGGCTTTACTCTAAAGGATGCGCTTTAACTCTAGATATTCGGCTTTACCTCTAGAAGTTGGGTTTTACATCTAGAGGTGTGGCTTTAACTATAGGTGTCGGCCTTTAACACTAGATATTGGAATTCAACACTAGATCTTAGTCTTTACCTCTACATGTTGGGCTTTACCTCTAGAGTATTTGGCTTTAGATCTAGCAATTGGGCTTTACATCTAGATTTGGGGCTTTAGCTCTAGATGTTGGGCTTTACCTCCAGATTTTGGATTTTAAATCTACATATCTGGCTTTATCTCTAGATGTTGGTCTTTATCTCTAGATTTTGGGCTCTACCTCTAGGTATTGGTGTTTACCTCTAGATTTTGGACTTTAACTCTGGAAGTTGGGATTTACCTCTAGATGTTGGGATTTAACTCTAGAATTTGGGTTTGAAATCTATATATTTTGCTTTTCCTCTAGATGTTGGGCTTTACCTCTAGATATCTGGCTTTACCTCTAGATGTTGGGTTTTACCTCTAGATATTGGTCTTTACCTCTAGATTTTGGGTGTTAGATCTAGATTTTGGGCTTTAGATCTAGAAGTTGGGCTTTACATCTAGACTTTGGGCTTTACGTCTAGATGTTGGGCTTTACCTCTAGATTTTGGGTTTTACATCTAGATGTTTGACTTCACCTCTGTAAGTTGGGCTTTACCTACAGACATTGGGCTGTAGGACTAGATGATGGGCTTTACCTCTAGAATTTGGGCTTTACATCTAGATTTTGGGCTTTACGTCTAGATATTGGGCTTTACCTCTAGATTTTGGGTTTTAAATCTATATATTTGGCTTTTCCTCTAGATGTTGGGCTTTACCGTCAGATATCTGGCTTTACCTCTAGATGTTGGGCTTTACCTCTAGATTTTGGGTTTTACATCTAGATGTTTGACTTCACCTCTGTAAGTTGGGCTTTACCTGCAGACATTGGGCTGTAGGACTAGATGATGGGCTTTACCTCTAGAAGTTGGGCTTTACATCTAGATTTTGGTCTTTACCTCTAAATGATGCGCTTAAACTCTAAATATTGGGCTTTACCTCTAGATGTTGGGCTTTAGATTTAGAAGTTGGGATTTACATCTATATTTTGGGCTTTAGATCTAGAAGTTGGAGTTTACATCTAGATTTTGGGCTTTACGTCTAGATATTGGGCTTCACCTCTAGATTTTGGGGTTTAGATCTATATATCTGGCTTTATCTCTAGATGTTGGGCTTTACCTCTACATTTTGGGCTCTACCTCTAGGTATTGGTATTTACATTTAGATTTTTGACTTTAAATCTGGAAGATGAGCTTTACATCTAGACTTTAGGATTTACCTCTAGATGTTGGGATTTAACTCTAGAATTTGGGTTTTAAATCTATATATTTGGCTTTTCCTCTAGATGTTGGGCTTTACCTCTAGATATCTGGCTTTACCTCTAGATGTTGGGTTTTACCTCTAGATATTGGCCTTTATCTCTAGATGTTGGGCGTTAGATCTAGAATTTGGGCTTTACATCTAGATTTTGGGCTTTATATCTAGAAGTTGGGCTTTACATCTAGATTTTGGGCTTTACGTCTAGATATTGGGCTTTACCTCTAGATTTTTGGTTTTAAATCTATATATTTGTCTTTTCCTCTAGATGTTGGGCTTTACCCCTAGATATCTGGCTTTACCTCTGGATGTTCGGCTTTACCTCTAGATTTGGGGTTTTACATCTAGATGTTTGCCTTCACCTCTGTAAGTTGGGCTTTACCTGCAGACATTGGGCTGTAGGACTAGATGATGGGCTTTACCTCCAGACGTTGGGCTTTACCTCTAGATATCTGGCTTTACCTCTAGATGTTGGGTTTTACCTCTAGATATTGGTCTTTACCTCTAGATTTTGGGCTTTAGAACTAGAAGTTGTGCTTTTCATCTAGATTTTGGGCTTTACGTCTAGATATTGGGCTTTACCTCTAGATATTGGGCTTTACCTCTAGATGTTGGGCTTTACCCCTAGATATCTGGCTTTACCTCTAGATGTTGGGCTTTAACTCTAGATTTTGGGTTTTAAATATATATATATTTGGCTTTTCCTCTAGATGTTGGGCTTTACCTCTAGATTTGGGGTTTTACATCTAGATGTTTGCCTTCACCTCTGTAAGTTGGGCTTTACCTGCAGACATTGGGCTGTAGGACTAGATGATGGGCTTTACCTCCAGACGTTGGGCTTTACCTCTAGATATTGCTCTTTACCTCTAGATGTTGGGCTTTAGATCTAGAAGTTGTGCTTTTCATCTAGATTTTGGGCTTTACATCTAGATATTGGGATTTACCTCTAGATGTTGGGCTTTAGATTTAGAAGTTGGGCTTTACATCTATATTTTGGGCTTTAGATCTAGAAGTTGGGCTTTACATCTAGATTTTGGGCTTTACGTCTAGATATTGGGCTTTACCTCTAGATTTTGGGTTTTAAATCTATATATTTGGCTTTTCCTATATTAGTTGGGCTTTACCTCTACATTTTGGGCCTTACCTCTAGAAGTTGGGGGTTATATCTATATGGTTGGATTTAACTTTAGATGTCAGGCCTTAACACTTGATTTTGGAATTCACCTCTAGATGTTAGGCTTTACATCTAGATTCTGGGCTTTCCCTCTAGATGTTGGGCTTTAACTCTAGATTTTGGGCTTTACTCTAAAGGATGCGCTTTAACTCTAGATATTCGGCTTTACCTCTAGAAGTTGGGTTTTACATCTAGATGTTCGGCTTTAACTGTAGGTGTCGGGCTTTAACACTAGATATTGGAATTCACCTCTAGATCTTAGTCTTTACCTCTGCATGTTGGGCTTTACCTCTAGAGTATTTGACTTTAGATCTAGCAATTGGGCTTTACATCTAGATTTGGGGCTTTAGCTCTAGACGTTGGGCTTTACCTCCAGATTTTGGATTTTAACTCTATATATCTGGCTTTATCTCTAGATGTTGGACTTTATTTCTAGATTTTGGGCTCTAACTCTAGGTATTGGTGTTTACCTCTAGATTTTGGACTTTAACTCTGGAAGTTGGGCTTTACCTCTAGATGTTGGGATTTAACTCTAGAATTTCAGTTTGAAATCTATATATTTTGCTTTTCCTCTAGATGTTGGGCTTTACGTCTAGATATCTGGCTTTACCTCTAGATGTTGGGTTTTACGTCTAGCTATTGGTCTTTACCTCTAGATTTTGGGTGTTAGATCTAGAATTTGGGCTTTACATCTAGATTTTGGGCTTTACGTCTAGATATTGGGCTTCACCTCTAGATTTTGGGGTTTAGATCTATATATCTGGCTTTATATCTAGATGTTGGTCTTTACCTATACATTTTGGGCTCTACCTCTAGGTATTGGTATTTACATTTAGATTTTTTCTTTAAAATTGGAAGTTGAGCTTTACATCTAGACTTTGGGATTTACCTCTAGATGTTGGGATTTAACTCTAGAATTTGGGTTTGAAATCTATATATTTTGCTTTTCCTCTAGATGTTGGGCTTTACCTCTAGATATCTAGCTTTACCTCTAGATGTTGGGTTTTACCTCTAGAATTTGGGCTTTACCTCTAGATTTTGGCCTTTAGATCTAGAAGTTGGGCTTTACATCTAGATTTTGGGCTTTAGATCTAGAGGCTGGGCTTTACATCTAGATTTTGGGCTTTAGGTCTAGATATTGGGCTTTACCTCTAGATTTTGGGTTTTAAATCTATATATTTGGCTTTTCCTCTAGATGTTGGGCTTTACCTCTACATTTTGGGTTTTACATCTAGATGTTTGCCTTCACCTCTGTAAGTTGGGCTTTACCTGCAGACATTAGGCTGTAGGACTAGATGATGGGCTTTACCTCTAGAAGTTGGGCTTTACATCTAGATTTTGGGCTTTACCTCTAAATGATGCGCTTAAACTCTAAATATTGGGCTTTACCTCTAGATGTTGGGCTTTACATCTATATTTTGGGCTTTAGGTCTAGAATTTGGGCTTTACATCTAGATTTTGGGCTTTACGTCTAGATATTGGGCTTCACCTCTAGATTTTGGGGTTTAGATCTATATATCTGGCTTTATCACTAGATGTTGGGCTTTACCTCTACAGTTTGGGCTCTACCTCTAGGTATTGGTATTTACATTTAGATTTTTGATTTTAAATCTGGAAGTTGAGCTTTACATCTAGACTTTGGGATTTACATCTAGATGTTGGGATTTAACTCTAGAATTTGGGTTTGAAAACTATATACTTTGCTTTTCCTCTAGATGTTGGGCTTTACCTCTAGATATTTGGCTTTTCCTCTAGATGTTGCGTTTTACCTCTAGATATTGGTCTTTATCTCTAGATTTTGGGCTTTAGATCTAGAAGTTGGGCTTTACATCTAGATTTTGGGCTTTACGTCTAGATATTGGGCTTTACCTCTAGATTTTGGGTTTTAAATCTATATATTTGTCTTTTCCTCTAGATGTTGGGCTTTACCGTCAGATATCTGGCTTTACGTCTAGATGTTGGGCATTACCTCTAGAAGTTGGGCTTTAGCTCTAGACTTTGGGTTTACCTCAAGACGTTCGGCTTTAACTCTATCTGTTGGGCTTTACCTCTAGATTTTGGGCCTTACCTCTAGAAGTTGGGGGTTATATCTATATGGTTGGATTTAACTGTACATGTCAGGCCTTAACACTTGATTTTGGAATTCACCTCTAGATGTTAGGCTTTACATCTAGATTCTGGGCTTTCCCTCTAGATGTTGGGCTTTAACTCTAGATTTTGGGCTTTACTCTAAAGGATGCGCTTTAACTCTAGATATTCGGCTTTACCTCTAGAAGTTGGGTTTTACATCTAGAGGTGTGGCTTTAACTATAGGTGTCGGCCTTTAACACTAGATATTGGAATTCAACACTAGATCTTAGTCTTTACCTCTACATGTTGGGCTTTACCTCTAGAGTATTTGGCTTTAGATCTAGCAATTGGGCTTTACATCTAGATTTGGGGCTTTAGCTCTAGATGTTGGGCTTTACCTCCAGATTTTGGATTTTAAATCTACATATCTGGCTTTATCTCTAGATGTTGGTCTTTATCTCTAGATTTTGGGCTCTACCTCTAGGTATTGGTGTTTACCTCTAGATTTTGGACTTTAACTCTGGAAGTTGGGATTTACCTCTAGATGTTGGGATTTAACTCTAGAATTTGGGTTTGAAATCTATATATTTTGCTTTTCCTCTAGATGTTGGGCTTTACCTCTAGATATCTGGCTTTACCTCTAGATGTTGGGTTTTACCTCTAGATATTGGTCTTTACCTCTAGATTTTGGGTGTTAGATCTAGATTTTGGGCTTTAGATCTAGAAGTTGGGCTTTACATCTAGACTTTGGGCTTTACGTCTAGATGTTGGGCTTTACCTCTAGATTTTGGGTTTTACATCTAGATGTTTGACTTCACCTCTGTAAGTTGGGCTTTACCTACAGACATTGGGCTGTAGGACTAGATGATGGGCTTTACCTCTAGAATTTGGGCTTTACATCTAGATTTTGGGCTTTACGTCTAGATATTGGGCTTTACCTCTAGATTTTGGGTTTTAAATCTATATATTTGGCTTTTCCTCTAGATGTTGGGCTTTACCGTCAGATATCTGGCTTTACCTCTAGATGTTGGGCTTTACCTCTAGATTTTGGGTTTTACATCTAGATGTTTGACTTCACCTCTGTAAGTTGGGCTTTACCTGCAGACATTGGGCTGTAGGACTAGATGATGGGCTTTACCTCTAGAAGTTGGGCTTTACATCTAGATTTTGGTCTTTACCTCTAAATGATGCGCTTAAACTCTAAATATTGGGCTTTACCTCTAGATGTTGGGCTTTAGATTTAGAAGTTGGGATTTACATCTATATTTTGGGCTTTAGATCTAGAAGTTGGAGTTTACATCTAGATTTTGGGCTTTACGTCTAGATATTGGGCTTCACCTCTAGATTTTGGGGTTTAGATCTATATATCTGGCTTTATCTCTAGATGTTGGGCTTTACCTCTACATTTTGGGCTCTACCTCTAGGTATTGGTATTTACATTTAGATATTTGACTTTAAATCTGGAAGATGAGCTTTACATCTAGACTTTGGGATTTACCTCTAGATGTTGGGATTTAACTCTAGAATTTGGGTTTTAAATCTATATATTTGGCTTTTCCTCTAGATGTTGGGCTTTACCTCTAGATATCTGGCTTTACCTCTAGATGTTGGGTTTTACCTCTAGATATTGGCCTTTATCTCTAGATGTTGGGCGTTAGATCTAGAATTTGGGCTTTACATCTAGATTTTGGGCTTTATATCTAGAAGTTGGGCTTTACATCTAGATTTTGGGCTTTACGTCTAGATATTGGGCTTTACCTCTAGATTTTTGGTTTTAAATCTATATATTTGTCTTTTCCTCTAGATGTTGGGCTTTACCCCTAGATATCTGGCTTTACCTCTGGATGTTGGGCTTTACCTCTAGATTTGGGGTTTTACATCTAGATGTTTGCCTTCACCTCTGTAAGTTGGGCTTTACCTGCAGACATTGGGCTGTAGGACTAGATGATGGGCTTTACCTCCAGACGTTGGGCTTTACCTCTAGATATCTGGCTTTACCTCTAGATGTTGGGTTTTACCTCTAGATATTGGTCTTTACCTCTAGATTTTGGGCTTTAGAACTAGAAGTTGTGCTTTTCATCTAGATTTTGGGCTTTACGTCTAGATATTGGGCTTTACCTCTAGATATTGGGCTTTACCTCTAGATGTTGGGCTTTACCCCTAGATATCTGGCTTTACCTCTAGATGTTGGGCTTTAACTCTAGATTTTGGGTTTTAAATATATATATATTTGGCTTTTCCTCTAGATGTTGGGCTTTACCTCTAGATTTGGGGTTTTACATCTAGATGTTTGCCTTCACCTCTGTAAGTTGGGCTTTACCTGCAGACATTGGGCTGTAGGACTAGATGATGGGCTTTACCTCCAGACGTTGGGCTTTACCTCTAGATATTGCTCTTTACCTCTAGATGTTGGGCTTTAGATCTAGAAGTTGTGCTTTTCATCTAGATTTTGGGCTTTACATCTAGATATTGGGATTTACCTCTAGATGTTGGGCTTTAGATTTAGAAGTTGGGCTTTACATCTATATTTTGGGCTTTAGATCTAGAAGTTGGGCTTTACATCTAGATTTTGGGCTTTACGTCTAGATATTGGGCTTTACCTCTAGATTTTGGGTTTTAAATCTATATATTTGGCTTTTCCTATATTAGTTGGGCTTTACCTCTACATTTTGGGCCTTACCTCTAGAAGTTGGGGGTTATATCTATATGGTTGGATTTAACTTTAGATGTCAGGCCTTAACACTTGATTTTGGAATTCACCTCTAGATGTTAGGCTTTACATCTAGATTCTGGGCTTTCCCTCTAGATGTTGGGCTTTAACTCTAGATTTTGGGCTTTACTCTAAAGGATGCGCTTTAACTCTAGATATTCGGCTTTACCTCTAGAAGTTGGGTTTTACATCTAGATGTTCGGCTTTAACTGTAGGTGTCGGGCTTTAACACTAGATATTGGAATTCACCTCTAGATCTTAGTCTTTACCTCTGCATGTTGGGCTTTACCTCTAGAGTATTTGACTTTAGATCTAGCAATTGGGCTTTACATCTAGATTTGGGGCTTTAGCTCTAGACGTTGGGCTTTACCTCCAGATTTTGGATTTTAACTCTATATATCTGGCTTTATCTCTAGATGTTGGACTTTATTTCTAGATTTTGGGCTCTAACTCTAGGTATTGGTGTTTACCTCTAGATTTTGGACTTTAACTCTGGAAGTTGGGCTTTACCTCTAGATGTTGGGATTTAACTCTAGAATTTCAGTTTGAAATCTATATATTTTGCTTTTCCTCTAGATGTTGGGCTTTACGTCTAGATATCTGGCTTTACCTCTAGATGTTGGGTTTTACGTCTAGCTATTGGTCTTTACCTCTAGATTTTGGGTGTTAGATCTAGAATTTGGGCTTTACATCTAGATTTTGGGCTTTACGTCTAGATATTGGGCTTCACCTCTAGATTTTGGGGTTTAGATCTATATATCTGGCTTTATATCTAGATGTTGGTCTTTACCTATACATTTTGGGCTCTACCTCTAGGTATTGGTATTTACATTTAGATTTTTTCTTTAAAATTGGAAGTTGAGCTTTACATCTAGACTTTGGGATTTACCTCTAGATGTTGGGATTTAACTCTAGAATTTGGGTTTGAAATCTATATATTTTGCTTTTCCTCTAGATGTTGGGCTTTACCTCTAGATATCTAGCTTTACCTCTAGATGTTGGGTTTTACCTCTAGAATTTGGGCTTTACCTCTAGATTTTGGCCTTTAGATCTAGAAGTTGGGCTTTACATCTAGATTTTGGGCTTTAGATCTAGAAGTTGGGCTTTACATCTAGATTTAGGGCTTTAGATCTAGAGGCTGGGCTTTACATCTAGATTTTGGGCTTTAGGTCTAGATATTGGGCTTTACCTCTAGATTTTGGGTTTTAAATCTATATATTTGGCTTTTCCTCTAGATGTTGGGCTTTACCTCTACATTTTGGGTTTTACATCTAGATGTTTGCCTTCACCTCTGTAAGTTGGGCTTTACCTGCAGACATTAGGCTGTAGGACTAGATGATGGGCTTTACCTCTAGAAGTTGGGCTTTACATCTAGATTTTGGGCTTTACCTCTAAATGATGCGCTTAAACTCTAAATATTGGGCTTTACCTCTAGATGTTGGGCTTTACATCTATATTTTGGGCTTTAGGTCTAGAATTTGGGCTTTACATCTAGATTTTGGGCTTTACGTCTAGATATTGGGCTTCACCTCTAGATTTTGGGGTTTAGATCTATATATCTGGCTTTATCACTAGATGTTGGGCTTTACCTCTACAGTTTGGGCTCTACCTCTAGGTATTGGTATTTACATTTAGATTTTTGATTTTAAATCTGGAAGTTGAGCTTTACATCTAGACTTTGGGATTTACATCTAGATGTTGGGATTTAACTCTAGAATTTGGGTTTGAAAACTATATACTTTGCTTTTCCTCTAGATGTTGGGCTTTACCTCTAGATATTTGGCTTTTCCTCTAGATGTTGCGTTTTACCTCTAGATATTGGTCTTTATCTCTAGATTTTGGGCTTTAGATCTAGAAGTTGGGCTTTACATCTAGATTTTGGGCTTTACGTCTAGATATTGGGCTTTACCTCTAGATTTTGGGTTTTAAATCTATATATTTGTCTTTTCCTCTAGATGTTGGGCTTTACCGTCAGATATCTGGCTTTACGTCTAGATGTTGGGCATTACCTCTAGAAGTTGGGCTTTAGCTCTAGACTTTGGGTTTACCTCAAGACGTTCGGCTTTAACTCTATCTGTTGGGCTTTACCTCTAGATTTTGGGCCTTACCTCTAGAAGTTGGGGGTTATATCTATATGGTTGGATTTAACTGTACATGTCAGGCCTTAACACTTGATTTTGGAATTCACCTCTAGATGTTAGGCTTTACATCTAGATTCTGGGCTTTCCCTCTAGATGTTGGGCTTTAACTCTAGATTTTGGGCTTTACTCTAAAGGATGCGCTTTAACTCTAGATATTCGGCTTTACCTCTAGAAGTTGGGTTTTACATCTAGAGGTGTGGCTTTAACTATAGGTGTCGGCCTTTAACACTAGATATTGGAATTCAACACTAGATCTTAGTCTTTACCTCTACATGTTGGGCTTTACCTCTAGAGTATTTGGCTTTAGATCTAGCAATTGGGCTTTACATCTAGATTTGGGGCTTTAGCTCTAGATGTTGGGCTTTACCTCCAGATTTTGGATTTTAAATCTACATATCTGGCTTTATCTCTAGATGTTGGTCTTTATCTCTAGATTTTGGGCTCTACCTCTAGGTATTGGTGTTTACCTCTAGATTTTGGACTTTAACTCTGGAAGTTGGGATTTACCTCTAGATGTTGGGATTTAACTCTAGAATTTGGGTTTGAAATCTATATATTTTGCTTTTCCTCTAGATGTTGGGCTTTACCTCTAGATATCTGGCTTTACCTCTAGATGTTGGGTTTTACCTCTAGATATTGGTCTTTACCTCTAGATTTTGGGTGTTAGATCTAGATTTTGGGCTTTAGATCTAGAAGTTGGGCTTTACATCTAGACTTTGGGCTTTACGTCTAGATGTTGGGCTTTACCTCTAGATTTTGGGTTTTACATCTAGATGTTTGACTTCACCTCTGTAAGTTGGGCTTTACCTACAGACATTGGGCTGTAGGACTAGATGATGGGCTTTACCTCTAGAATTTGGGCTTTACATCTAGATTTTGGGCTTTACGTCTAGATATTGGGCTTTACCTCTAGATTTTGGGTTTTAAATCTATATATTTGGCTTTTCCTCTAGATGTTGGGCTTTACCGTCAGATATCTGGCTTTACCTCTAGATGTTGGGCTTTACCTCTAGATTTTGGGTTTTACATCTAGATGTTTGACTTCACCTCTGTAAGTTGGGCTTTACCTGCAGACATTGGGCTGTAGGACTAGATGATGGGCTTTACCTCTAGAAGTTGGGCTTTACATCTAGATTTTGGTCTTTACCTCTAAATGATGCGCTTAAACTCTAAATATTGGGCTTTACCTCTAGATGTTGGGCTTTAGATTTAGAAGTTGGGATTTACATCTATATTTTGGGCTTTAGATCTAGAAGTTGGAGTTTACATCTAGATTTTGGGCTTTACGTCTAGATATTGGGCTTCACCTCTAGATTTTGGGGTTTAGATCTATATATCTGGCTTTATCTCTAGATGTTGGGCTTTACCTCTACATTTTGGGCTCTACCTCTAGGTATTGGTATTTACATTTAGATATTTGACTTTAAATCTGGAAGATGAGCTTTACATCTAGACTTTGGGATTTACCTCTAGATGTTGGGATTTAACTCTAGAATTTGGGTTTTAAATCTATATATTTGGCTTTTCCTCTAGATGTTGGGCTTTACCTCTAGATATCTGGCTTTACCTCTAGATGTTGGGTTTTACCTCTAGATATTGGTCTTTATCTCTAGATGTTGGGCGTTAGATCTAGAATTTGGGCTTTACATCTAGATTTTGGGCTTTATATCTAGAAGTTGGGCTTTACATCTAGATTTTGGGCTTTACGTCTAGATATTGGGCTTTACCTCTAGATTTTGGGTTTTAAATCTATATATTTGTCTTTTCCTCTAGATGTTGGGCTTTACCCCTAGATATCTGGCTTTACCTCTGGATGTTGGGCTTTACCTCTAGATTTGGGGTTTTACATCTAGATGTTTGCCTTCACCTCTGTAAGTTGGGCTTTACCTGCAGACATTGGGCTGTAGGACTAGATGATGGGCTTTACCTCCAGACGTTGGGCTTTACCTCTAGAATTCTGGCTTTACCTCTAGATGTTGGGTTTTACCTCTAGATATTGGTCTTTACCTCTAGATTTTGGGCTTTAGAACTAGAAGTTGTGCTTTTCATCTAGATTTTGGGCTTTACGTCTAGATATTGGGCTTTACCTCTAGATGTTGGGCTTTACCCCTAGATATCTGGCTTTACCTCTAGATGTTGGGCTTTAACTCTAGATTTTGGGTTTTAAATATATATATATTTGGCTTTTCCTCTAGATGTTGGGCTTTACCTCTAGATTTGGGGTTTTACATCTAGATGTTTGCCTTCACCTCTGTAAGTTGGGCTTTACCTGCAGACATTGGGCTGTAGGACTAGATGATGGGCTTTACCTCCAGACGTTGGGCTTTACCTCTAGATATTGCTCTTTACCTCTAGATGTTGGGCTTTAGATCTAGAAGTTGTGCTTTTCATCTAGATTTTGGGCTTTACATCTAGATATTGGGATTTACCTCTAGATGTTGGGCTTTTGATTTAGAATTCGGGCTTTACATCTATATTTTGGGCTTTAGATCTAGAAGTTGGGCTTTACATCTAGATTTTGGGCTTTACGTCTAGATATTGGGCTTTACCTCTAGATTTTGGGTTTTAAATCTATATATTTGGCTTTTCCTATATTAGTTGGGCTTTACCTCTACATTTTGGGCCTTACCTCTAGAAGTTGGGGGTTATATCTATATGGTTGGATTTAACTTTAGATGTCAGGCCTTAACACTTGATTTTGGAATTCACCTCTAGATGTTAGGCTTTACATCTAGATTCTGGGCTTTCTCTCTAGATGTTGGGCTTTAACTCTAGATTTTGGGCTTTACTCTAAAGGATGCGCTTTAACTCTAGATATTCGGCTTTACCTCTAGAAGTTGGGTTTTACATCTAGAGGTTTGGCTTTAACTATAGGTGTCGGGCTTTAACACTAGCTATTGGAATTCACCTCTAGATCTTAGTCTTTACCTCTACATGTTGGGCTTTACCTCTAGAGTATTTGGCTTTAGATCTAGCAATTGGGCTTTACATCTAGATTTGGGGCTTTAGCTCTAGATGTTGGGCTTTACCTCCAGATTTTGGATTTTAAATCTACATATCTGGCTTTATCTCTAGATGTTGGGCTTTATCTCTAGATTTTGGGCTCTACCTCTAGGTACTGGTGTTTACCTCTAGATTTTGGACTTTAACTCTGGAAGTTGGGCTGTACCTCTAGATGTTGGGATTTAACTCTAGAATTTGGGTTTGAAATCTATATATATATTTTGCTTTTCCTCTAGATGTTGGTCTTTACCTCTAGATATCTGGCTTTACCTCTAGATGTTGGGTTGTACCTCTAGATATTGGTCTTTACCTCTAGATTTTGGGTGTTAGATTTAGATTTTGGGCTTTAGATCTAGAAGTTGGGCTTTAAATCTAGACTTTGGGCTTTACGTCTAGATGTTGGGCTTTACCTCTAGATTTTGGGTTTTACATCTAGATGTTTGCCTTCACCTCTGTAAGTTGGGCTTTACCTACAGACATTGGGCTGTAGGACTAGATGATGGGCTTTACCTCTAGAAGTTGGGCTTTACATCTAGATTATGGGCTTTACCTCTAAATGATGCGCTTAAACTCTAAATATTGGGCTTTACCTCTAGATGTTGGGCTTTAGATTTAGAAGTTGGGATTTACATCTATATTTTGGGCTTTAGATCTAGAAGTTGGACTTTACATCTAGATTTTGGGCTTTACGTCTAGATATTGGGCTTCACCTTGAGATTTTGTGGTTTAAATCTATATATCTGGCTTTATCTCTAGATGTTGGGCTTTACCTCTACATTTTGGGCTCTACCTCTAGGTATTGGTATTTACATTTAGATTTTTGACTTTAAATCTGGAAGTTGAGCTTTACATCTAGACTTTGGGATTTACCTCTAGATGTTGGGATTTAACTCTAGAATTTGGGTTTGAAATCTATATATTTTTCTTTCCCTCTAGATGTTGGGCTTTACCTCTAGATATCTGGCTTTACCTCTAGATGTTGTGTTTTACCTCTAGATATTGGTCTTTATCTCTAGATGTTGGGCGTTAGATCTAGAATTTGGGCTTTACATCTAGATTTTGGGCTTTAGATCTAGAAGTTGGGCTTTAAATCTAGATTTTGGGCTTTACGTCTAGATATTGGGCTTTACCTCTAGATTTTGGGTTTTAAATATATATTTGGCTTTTCCTCTAGATGTTGGGCTTTACCGTCAGATATCTGGCTTTACGTCTAGATGTTGGGCTTTACCTCTAGAAGTTGGGCTTTAACTCTAGACTTTGGGCTTTACCTCAAGACGTTCGGCTTTAACTCTAGCTGTTGGGCTTTACCTCTAGATTTTGGGCCTTACCTCTAGAAGTTGGGGGTTATATCTATATGGTTGGATTTAACTGTAGTTATCAGGCCTTAACACTTGATTTTGGAATTCACCTCTAGATGTTAGGCTTTACATCTAGATTCTGGGCTTTCCCTCTAGATGTTGGGCTTTACCTCTAGAGTTTGGGCTTTACTCTAAAGGATGCGCTTTAACTCTAGATATTCGGCTTTACCTCTAGAAGTTGGGTTTTACATCTAGAGGTTTGGCTTTAACTATAGGTGTCGGGTTTTAACACTAGATATTGGAATTCACCTCTAGATCTTAGTCTTTACCTCTATATGTTGGGCTTTATCTCTAGAGTATTTGGCTTTAGATCTAGCAATTGGGATCTAGATGTTGGGCTTTACCTCCAGATTTTGGATTTTAAATCTATATATCTGGCTTTATTTCTAGATGTTGGGCTTTATCTCTAGATGTTGGGCTTTATCTCTAGATTTTGGGCTCTACCTCTAGGTATTGGTGTTTACCTCTAGATTTTGGACTTTAACTCTGGAAGTTGGGCTGTACCTCTAGATGTTGGGATTTAACTCTAGAATTTGGGTTTGAAATCTATATATTTGGCTTTTCCTCTAGATGTTGGGCTTTACCTCTAGATATCTGGCTTTACCTCTAGATGTTGGGTTGTACCTCTAGATATTGGTCTTTACCTCTAGATTTTGGGTGTTAGATCTAGATTTTGGGCTTTAGATCTAGAAGTTGGGCTTTAAATCTAGACTTTGGGCTTTAGGTCTAGATGTTGGGCTTTACCTCTAGATTTTGGGTTTTACATCTAGATGTTTGACTTCAGCTCTGTAAGTTGGGCTTTACCTACAGACATTGGGCTGTAGGACTAGATGATGGGCTTTACCTCTAGAAGTTGGGCTTTACATCTAGATTATGGGCTTTACCTCTAAATGATGCGCTTAAACTCTAAATATTGGGCTTTACATCTAGATGTTGGGCTTTACCTCTAGATGTTGGGCTTTAGATTTAGAAGTTGGGATTTACATCTATATTTTGGGCTTTAGATCTAGAAGTTGGACTTTACATCTAGATTTTGGGCTTTACGTCTAGATATTGGGCTTCACCTTGAGATTTTGTGGTTTAAATCTATATATCTGGCTTTATCTCTAGATGTTGGGCTTTACCTCTACATTTTGGGCTCTACCTCTAGGTATTGGTATTTACATTTAGATTTTTGACTTTAAATCTGGAAGTTGAGCTTTACATCTAGACTTTGGGATTTACCTCTAGATGTTGGGATTTAACTCTAGAATTTGGGTTTGAAATCTATATATTTTTCTTTCCCTCTAGATGTTGGGCTTTACCTCTAGATATCTGGCTTTACCTCTAGATGTTGGGTTTTACCTCTAGATATTGGTCTTTATCTCTAGATGTTGGGCGTTAGATCTAGAATTTGGGCTTTACATCTAGATTTTGGGCTTTAGATCTAGAAGTTGGCTTTAAATCTATATTTTGGGCTTTACGTCTAGATATTGGGCTTTACCTCTAGATTTTGGGTTTTAAATATATATTTGGCTTTTCCTCTAGATGTTGGGCTTTACCGTCAGATATCTGGCTTTACGTCTAGATGTTGGGCTTTACCTCTAGAAGTTGGGCTTTAACTCTAGACTTTGGGCTTTACCTCAAGACGTTCGGCTTTAACTCTAGCTGTTGGGCTTTACCTCTAGATTTTGGGCCTTACCTCTAGAAGTTGGGGGTTATATCTATATGGTTGGATTTAACTGTAGTTATCAGGCCTTAACACTTGATTTTGGAATTCACCTCTAGATGTTAGGCTTTACATCTAGATTCTGGGCTTTCCGTCTAGATGTTGGGCTTTACCTCTAGAGTTTGGGCTTTACTCTAAAGGATGCGCTTTAACTCTAGATATTCGGCTTTACCTCTAGAAGTTGGGTTTTACATCTAGAGGTTTGGCTTTAACTATAGGTGTCGGGTTTTAACACGAGATATTGGAATTCACCTCTAGATCTTAGTCTTTACCTCTATATGTTGGGCTTTATCTCTAGAGTATTTGGCTTTAGATCTAGCAATTGGGATCTAGATGTTGGGCTTTACCTCCAGATTTTGGATTTTAAATCTATATATCTGGCTTTATTTCTAGATGTTGGGCTTTATCTCTAGATGTTGGGCTTTATCTCTAGATTTTGGGCTCTACCTCTAGGTATTGGTGTTTACCTCTAGATTTTGGACTTTAACTCTGGAAGTTGGGCTGTACCTCTAGATGTTGGGATTTAACTCTAGAATTTGGGTTTGAAATCTATATATTTGGCTTTTCCTCTAGATGTTGGGCTTTACCTCTAGATATCTGGCTTTACCTCTAGATGTTGGGTTGTACCTCTAGATATTGGTCTTTACCTCTAGATTTTGGGTGTTAGATCTAGATTTTGGGCTTTAGATCTAGAAGTTGGGCTTTAAATCTAGACTTTGGGCTTTAGGTCTAGATGTTGGGCTTTACCTCTAGATTTTGGGTTTTACATCTAGATGTTTGACTTCAGCTCTGTAAGTTGGGCTTTACCTACAGACATTGGGCTGTAGGACTAGATGATGGGCTTTACCTCTAGAAGTTGGGCTTTACATCTAGATTATGGGCTTTACCTCTAAATGATGCGCTTAAACTCTAAATATTGGGCTTTACCTCTAGATGTTGGGCTTTAGATTTAGAAGTTGGGATTTACATCTATATTTTGGGCTTCAGATCTAGAAGTTGGACTTTACATCTAGATTTTGGGCTTTACGTCTAGATATTGGGCTTCACCTTGAGATTTTGTGGTTTAAATCTATATATCTGGCTTTATCTCTAGATGTTGGGCTTTACCTCTACATTTTGGGCTCTACCTCTAGGTATTGGTATTTACATTTAGATTTTTGACTTTAAATCTGGAAGTTGAGCTTTACATCTAGACTTTGGGATTTACCTCTAGATGTCGGGATTTAACTCTAGAATTTGGGTTTGAAATCTATATATTTTTCTTTCCCTCTAGATGTTGGGCTTTACCTCTAGATATCTGGCTTTACCTCTAGATGTTGGGTTTTACCTCTAGATATTGGTCTTTACCTCTAGATGTTGGGCGTTAGATCTAGAATTTGGGCTTTACATCTAGATTTTGGGCTTTAGATCTAGAAGTTGGGCTTTAAATCTAGATTTTGGGCTTTACGTCTAGATATTGGGCTTTACCTCTAGATTTTGGGTTTTAAATATATATTTGGCTTTTCCTCTAGATGTTGGGCTTTACCGTCAGATATCTGGCTTTACCTCTAGCTGTTGGGCTTTACCTCTAGATTTTGGGCCTTACCTCTAGAAGTTGGGGGTTATATCTATATGGTTGGATTTAACTGTAGTTATCAGGCCTTAACACTTGATTTTGGAATTCACCTCTAGATGTTAGGCTTTACATCTAGATTCTGGGCTTTCCCTCTAGATGTTGGGCTTTACCTCTAGAGTTTGGGCTTTACTCTAAAAGATGCGCTTTAACTCTAGATATTCGGCTTTACCTCTAGAAGTTGGGTTTTACATCTAGAGGTTTGGCTTTAACTATAGGTGTCGGGTTTTAACACTAGATATTGGAATTCACCTCTAGATCTTAGTCTTTACCTCTATATGTTGGGCTTTATCTCTAGAGTATTTGGCTTTAGATCTAGCAATTGGGATCTAGATGTTGGGCTTTACCTCCAGATTTTGGATTTTAAATCTATATATCTGGCTTTATTTCTAGATGTTGGGCTTTATCTCTAGATTTTGGGCTCTACCTCTAGGTATTGGTGTTTACCTCTAGATTTTGGACTTTAACTCTGGAAGTTGGGCTGTACCTCTAGATGTTGGGATTTAACTCTAGAATTTGGGTTTGAAATCTATATATTTGGCTTTTCCTCTAGATGTTGGGCTTTACCTCTAGATATCTGGCTTTACCTCTAGATGTTGGGTTGTACCTCTAGATATTGGTCTTTACCTCTAGATTTTGGGTGTTAGATCTAGATTTTGGGCTTTAGATCTAGAAGTTGGGCTTTAAATCTAGACTTTGGGCTTTAGGTCTAGATGTTGGGCTTTACCTCTAGATTTTGGGTTTTACATCTAGATGTTTGACTTCAGCTCTGTAAGTTGGGCTTTACCTACAGACATTGGGCTGTAGGACTAGATGATGGGCTTTACCTCTAGAAGTTGGGCTTTACATCTAGATTATGGGCTTTACCTCTAAATGATGCGCTTAAACTCTAAATATTGGGCTTTACCTCTAGATGTTGGGCTTTAGATTTAGAAGTTGGGATTTACATCTATATTTTGGGCTTCAGATCTAGAAGTTGGACTTTACATCTAGATTTTGGGCTTTACGTCTAGATATTGGGCTTCACCTTGAGATTTTGTGGTTTAAATCTATATATCTGGCTTTATCTCTAGATGTTGGGCTTTACCTCTACATTTTGGGCTCTACCTCTAGGTATTGGTATTTACATTTAGATTTTTGACTTTAAATCTGGAAGTTGAGCTTTACATCTAGACTTTGGGATTTACCTCTAGATGTTGGGATTTAACTCTAGAATTTGGGTTTGAAATCTATATATTTTTCTTTCCCTCTAGATGTTGGGCTTTACCTCTAGATATCTGGCTTTACCTCTAGATGTTGGGTTTTACCTCTAGATATTGGTCTTTATCTCTAGATGTTGGGCGTTAGATCTAGAATTTGGGCTTTACATCTAGATTTTGGGCTTTAGATCTAGAAGTTGGGCTTTAAATCTAGATTTTGGGCTTTACGTCTAGATATTGGGCTTTACCTCTAGATTTTGGGTTTTAAATATATATTTGGCTTTTCCTCTAGATGTTGGGCTTTACCGTCAGATATCTGGCTTTACGTCTAGATGTTGGGCTTTACCTCTAGAAGTTGGGCTTTAACTCTAGACTTTGGGCTTTACCTCAAGACGTTCGGCTTTAACTCTAGCTGTTGGGCTTTACCTCTAGATTTTGGGCCTTACCTCTAGAAGTTGGGGGTTATATCTATATGGTTGGATTTAACTGTAGTTATCAGGCCTTAACACTTGATTTTGGAATTCACCTCTAGATGTTAGGCTTTACATCTAGATTCTGGGCTTTCCCTCTAGATGTTGGGCTTTACCTCTAGAGTTTGGGCTTTACTCTAAAGGATGCGCTTTAACTCTAGATATTCGGCTTTACCTCTAGAAGTTGGGTTTTACATCTAGAGGTTTGGCTTTAACTATAGGTGTCGGGTTTTAACACGAGATATTGGAATTCACCTCTAGATCTTAGTCTTTACCTCTATATGTTGGGCTTTATCTCTCGAGTATTTGGCTTTAGATCTAGCAATTGGGATCTAGATGTTGGGCTTTACCTCCAGATTTTGGATTTTAAATCTATATATCTGGCTTTATTTCTAGATGTTGGGCTTTATCTCTAGATTTTGGGCTCTACCTCTAGGTATTGGTGTTTACCTCTAGATTTTGGACTTTAACTCTGGAAGTTGGTCTGTACCTCTAGATGTTGGGATTTAACTCTAGAATTTGGGTTTGAAATCTATATATTTGGCTTTTCCTCTAGATGTTGGGCTTTACCTCTAGATATCTGGCTTTACCTCTAGATGTTGGGTTGTACCTCTAGATATTGGTCTTTACCTCTAGATTTTGGGTGTTAGATCTAGATTTTGGGCTTTAGATCTAGAAGTTGGGCTTTAAATCTAGACTTTGGGCTTTAGGTCTAGATGTTGGGCTTTACCTCTAGATTTTGGGTTTTACATCTAGATGTTTGACTTCAGCTCTGTAAGTTGGGCTTTACCTACAGACATTGGGCTGTAGGACTAGATGATGGGCTTTACCTCTAGAAGTTGGGCTTTACATCTAGATTATGGGCTTTACCTCTAAATGATGCGCTTAAACTCTAAATATTGGGCTTTACCTCTAGATGTTGGGCTTTAGATTTAGAAGTTGGGATTTACATCTATATTTTGGGCTTCAGATCTAGAAGTTGGACTTTACATCTAGATTTTGGGCTTTACGTCTAGATATTGGGCTTCAACTTGAGATTTTGTGGTTTAAATCTATATATCTGGCTTTATCTCTAGATGTTGGGCTTTACCTCTACATTTTGGGCTCTACCTCTAGGTATTGGTATTTACATTTAGATTTTTGACTTTAAATCTGGAAGTTGAGCTTTACATCTAGACTTTGGGATTTACCTCTAGATGTTGGGATTTAACTCTAGAATTTGGGTTTGAAATCTATATATTTTTCTTTCCCTCTAGATGTTGGGCTTTACCTCTAGATATCTGGCTTTACCTCTAGATGTTGGGTTTTACCTCTAGATATTGGTCTTTATCTCTAGATGTTGGGCGTTAGATCTAGAATTTGGGCTTTACATCTAGATTTTGGGCTTTAGATCTAGAAGTTGGGCTTTAAATCTAGATTTTGGGCTTTACGTCTAGATATTGGGCTTTACCTCTAGATTTTGGGTTTTAAATATATATTTGGCTTTTCCTCTAGATGTTGGGCTTTACCGTCAGATATCTGGCTTTACGTCTAGATGTTGGGCTTTACTTCTAGAAGTTGGGCTTTAACTCTAGACTTTGGGCTTTACCTCAAGACGTTCGGCTTTAACTCTAGCTGTTGGGCTTTACCTCTAGATTTTGGGCCTTACCTCTAGAAGTTGGGGGTTATATCTATATGGTTGGATTTAACTGTAGTTATCAGGCCTTAACACTTGATTTTGGAATTCACCTCTAGATGTTAGGCTTTACATCTAGATTCTGGGCTTTCCCTCTAGATGTTGGGCTTTACCTCTAGAGTTTGGGCTTTACTCTAAAGGATGCGCTTTAACTCTAGATATTCGGCTTTACCTCTAGAAGTTGGGTTTTACATCTAGAGGTTTGGCTTTAACTATAGGTGTCGGGTTTTAACACGAGATATTGGAATTCACCTCTAGATCTTAGTCTTTACCTCTATATGTTGGGCTTTATCTCTAGAGTATTTGGCTTTAGATCTAGCAATTGGGATCTAGATGTTGGGCTTTACCTCCAGATTTTGGATTTTAAATCTATATATCTGGCTTTATTTCTAGATGTTGGGCTTTATCTCTAGATTTTGGGCTCTACCTCTAGGTATTGGTGTTTACCTCTAGATTTTGGACTTTAACTCTGGAAGTTGGGCTGTACCTCTAGATGTTGGGATTTAACTCTAGAATTTGGGTTTGAAATCTATATATTTGGCTTTTCCTCTAGATGTTGGGCTTTACCTCTAGATATCTGGCTTTACCTCTAGATGTTGGGTTGTACCTCTAGATATTGGTCTTTACCTCTAGATTTTGGGTGTTAGATCTAGATTTTGGGCTTTAGATCTAGAAGTTGGGCTTTAAATCTAGACTTTGGGCTTTAGGTCTAGATGTTGGGCTTTACCTCTAGATTTTGGGGTTTACATCTAGATGTTTGACTTCAGCTCTGTAAGTTGGGCTTTACCTACAGACATTGGGCTGTAGGACTAGATGATGGGCTTTACCTCTAGAAGTTGGGCTTTACATCTAGATTATGGGCTTTACCTCTAAATGATGCGCTTAAACTCTAAATATTGGGCTTTACCTCTAGATGTTGGGCTTTAGATTTAGAAGTTGGGATTTACATCTATATTTTGGGCTTTAGATCTAGAAGTTGGACTTTACATCTAGATTTTGGGCTTTACGTCTAGATATTGGGCTTCACCTTGAGATTTTGTGGTTTAAATCTATATATCTGGCTTTATCTCTAGATGTTGGGCTTTACCTCTACATTTTGGGCTCTACCTCTAGGTATTGGTATTTACATTTAGATTTTTGACTTTAAATCTGGAAGTTGAGCTTTACATCTAGACTTTGGGATTTACCTCTAGATGTTGGGATTTAACTCTAGAATTTGGGTTTGAAATCTATATATTTTTCTTTCCCTCTAGATGTTGGGCTTTACCTCTAGATATCTGGCTTTACCTCTAGATGTTGGGTTTTACCTCTAGATATTGGTCTTTATCTCTAGATGTTGGGCGTTAGATCTAGAATTTGGGCTTTACATCTAGATTTTGGGCTTTAGATCTAGAAGTTGGGCTTTAAATCTAGATTTTGGGCTTTACGTCTAGATATTGGGCTTTACCTCTAGATTTTGGGTTTTAAATATATATTTGGCTTTTCCTCTAGATGTTGGGCTTTACCGTCAGATATCTGGCTTTACGTCTAGATGTTGGGCTTTACCTCTAGAAGTTGGGCTTTAACTCTAGACTTTGGGCTTTACCTCAAGACGTTCGGCTTTAACTCTAGCTGTTGGGCTTTACCTCTAGATTTTGGGCCTTACCTCTAGAAGTTGGGGGTTATATCTATATGTTTGGATTTAACTGTAGATGTCAGGCCTTAACACTTGATTTTGGAATTCACCTCTAGATGTTAGGCTTTACATCTAGATTCTGGGCTTTCCCTCTAGATGTTGGGCTTTACCTCTAGAGTTTGGGCTTTACTCTAAAGGATGCGCTTTAACTCTAGATATTCGGCTTTACCTCTAGAAGTTGGGTTTTACATCTAGAGGTTTGGCTTTAACTATAGGTGTCGGGTTTTAACACGAGATATTGGAATTCACCTCTAGATCTTAGTCTTTACCTCTATATGTTGGGCTTTATCTCTAGAGTATTTGGCTTTAGATCTAGCAATTGGGATCTAGATGTTGGGCTTTACCTCCAGATTTTGGATTTTAAATCTATATATCTGGCTTTATTTCTAGATGTTGGTCTTTATCTCTAGATTTTGGGCTCTACCTCTAGGTATTGGTGTTTACCTCTAGATTTTGGACTTTAACTCCGGAAGTTGGGCTGTACCTCTAGATGTTGGGATTTAACTCTAGAATTTGGGTTTGAAATCTATATATTTGGCTTTTCCTCTAGATGTTGGGCTTTACCTCTAGATATCTGGCTTTACCTCTAGATGTTGGGTTGTACCTCTAGATATTGGTCTTTACCTCTAGATTTTGGGTGTTAGATCTAGATTTTGGGCTTTAGATCTAGAAGTTGGGCTTTAAATCTAGACTTTGGGCTTTAGGTCTAGATGTTGGGCTTTACCTCTAGATTTTGGGTTTTACATCTAGATGTTTGACTTCAGCTCTGTAAGTTGGGCTTTACCTACAGACATTGGGCTGTAGGACTAGATGATGGGCTTTACCTCTAGAAGTTGGGCTTTACATCTAGATTATGGGCTTTACCTCTAAATGATGCGCTTAAACTCTAAATATTGGGCTTTACCTCTAGATGTTGGGCTTTAGATTTAGAAGTTGGGATTTACATCTATATTTTGGGCTTTAGATCTAGAAGTTGGACTTTACATCTAGATTTTGGGCTTTACGTCTAGATATTGGGCTTCACCTTGAGATTTTGTGGTTTAAATCTATATATCTGGCTTTATCTCTAGATGTTGGGCTTTACCTCTACATTTTGGGCTCTACCTCTAGGTATTGGTATTTACATTTAGATTTTTGACTTTAAATCTTTAAGTTGAGCTTTACATCTAGACTTTGGGATTTACCTCTAGATGTTGGGATTTAACTCTAGAATTTGGGTTTGAAATCTCTATATTTTTCTTTCCCTCTAGATGTTGGGCTTTACCTCTAGATATCTGGCTTTACCTCTAGATGTTGGGTTTTACCTCTAGATATTGGTCTTTATCTCTAGATGTTGGGCGTTAGATCTAGAATTTGGGCTTTACATCTAGATTTTGGGCTTTAGATCTAGAAGTTGGGCTTTAAATCTAGATTTTGGGCTTTACGTCTAGATATTGGGCTTTACCTCTAGATTTTGGGTTTTAAATATATATTTGGCTTTTCCTCTAGATGTTGGGCTTTACCGTCAGATATCTGGCTTTACGTCTAGATGTTGGGCTTTACTTCTAGAAGTTGGGCTTTAACTCTAGACTTTGGGCTTTACCTCAAGACGTTCGGCTTTAACTCTAGCTGTTGGGCTTTACCTCTAGATTTTGGGCCTTACCTCTAGAAGTTGGGGGTTATATCTATATGGTTGGATTTAACTGTAGTTATCAGGCCTTAACACTTGATTTTGGAATTCACCTCTAGATGTTAGGCTTTACATCTAGATTCTGGGCTTTCCCTCTAGATGTTGGGCTTTACCTCTAGAGTTTGGGCTTTACTCTAAAGGATGCGCTTTAACTCTAGATATTCGGCTTTACCTCTAGAAGTTGGGTTTTACATCTAGAGGTTTGGCTTTAACTATAGGTGTCGGGTTTTAACACGAGATATTGGAATTCACCTCTAGATCTTAGTCTTTACCTCTATATGTTGGGCTTTATCTCTAGAGTATTTGGCTTTAGATCTAGCAATTGGGATCTAGATGTTGGGCTTTACCTCCAGATTTTGGATTTTAAATCTATATATCTGGCTTTATTTCTAGATGTTGGGCTTTATCTCTAGATTTTGGGCTCTACCTCTAGGTATTGGTGTTTACCTCTAGATTTTGGACTTTAACTCTGGAAGTTGGGCTGTACCTCTAGATGTTGGGATTTAACTCTAGAATTTGGGTTTGAAATCTATATATTTGGCTTTTCCTCTAGATGTTGGGCTTTACCTCTAGATATCTGGCTTTACCTCTAGATGTTGGGTTGTACCTCTAGATATTGGTCTTTACCTCTAGATTTTGGGTGTTAGATCTAGATTTTGGGCTTTAGATCTAGAAGTTGGGCTTTAAATCTAGACTTTGGGCTTTAGGTCTAGATGTTGGGCTTTACCTCTAGATTTTGGGTTTTACATCTAGATGTTTGACTTCAGCTCTGTAAGTTGGGCTTTACCTACAGACATTGGGCTGTAGGACTAGATGATGGGCTTTACCTCTAGAAGTTGGGCTTTACATCTAGATTATGGGCTTTACCTCTAAATGATGCGCTTAAACTCTAAATATTGGGCTTTACCTCTAGATGTTGGGCTTTAGATTTAGAAGTTGGGATTTACATCTATATTTTGGGCTTCAGATCTAGAAGTTGGACTTTACATCTAGATTTTGGGCTTTACGTCTAGATATTGGGCTTCACCTTGAGATTTTGTGGTTTAAATCTATATATCTGGCTTTATCTCTAGATGTTGGGCTTTACCTCTACATTTTGGGCTCTACCTCTAGGTATTGGTATTTACATTTAGATTTTTGACTTTAAATCTGGAAGTTGAGCTTTACATCTAGACTTTGGGATTTACCTCTAGATGTTGGGATTTAACTCTAGAATTTGGGTTTGAAATCTATATATTTTTCTTTCCCTCTAGATGTTGGGCTTTACCTCTAGATATCTGGCTTTACCTCTAGATGTTGGGTTTTACCTCTAGATATTGGTCTTTATCTCTAGATGTTGGGCGTTAGATCTAGAATTTGGGCTTTACATCTAGATTTTGGGCTTTAGATCTAGAAGTTGGGCTTTAAATCTAGATTTTGGGCTTTACGTCTAGATATTGGGCTTTACCTCTAGATTTTGGGTTTTAAATATATATTTGGCTTTTCCTCTAGATGTTGGGCTTTACCGTCAGATATCTGGCTTTACGTCTAGATGTTGGGCTTTACCTCTAGAAGTTGGGCTTTAACTCTAGACTTTGGGCTTTACCTCAAGACGTTCGGCTTTAACTCTAGCTGTTGGGCTTTACCTCTAGATTTTGGGCCTTACCTCTAGAAGTTGGGGGTTATATCTATATGTTTGGATTTAACTGTAGATGTCAGGCCTTAACACTTGATTTTGGAATTCACCTCTAGATGTTAGGCTTTACATCTAGATTCTGGGCTTTCCCTCTAGATGTTGGGCTTTACCTCTAGAGTTTGGGCTTTACTCTAAAGGATGCGCTTTAACTCTAGATATTCGGCTTTACCTCTAGAAGTTGGGTTTTACATCTAGAGGTTTGGCTTTAACTATAGGTGTCGGGTTTTAACACTAGATATTGGAATTCACCTCTAGATCTTAGTCTTTACCTCTATATGTTGGGCTTTATCTCTAGAGTATTTGGCTTTAGATCTAGCAATTGGGATCTAGATGTTGGGCTTTACCTCCAGATTTTGGATTTTAAATCTATATATCTGGCTTTATTTCTAGATGTTGGGCTTTATCTCTAGATTTTGGGCTCTACCTCTAGGTATTGGTGTTTACCTCTAGATTTTGGACTTTAACTCCGGAAGTTGGGCTGTACCTCTAGATGTTGGGATTTAACTCTAGAATTTGGGTTTGAAATCTATATATTTGGCTTTTCCTCTAGATGTTGGGCTTTACCTCTAGATATCTGGCTTTACCTCTAGATGTTGGGTTGTACCTCTAGATATTGGTCTTTACCTCTAGATTTTGGGTGTTAGATCTAGATTTTGGGCTTTAGATCTAGAAGTTGGGCTTTAAATCTAGACTTTGGGCTTTAGGTCTAGATGTTGGGCTTTACCTCTAGATTTTGGGTTTTACATCTAGATGTTTGACTTCAGCTCTGTAAGTTGGGCTTTACCTACAGACATTGGGCTGTAGGACTAGATGATGGGCTTTACCTCTAGAAGTTGGGCTTTACATCTAGATTATGGGCTTTACCTCTAAATGATGCGCTTAAACTCTAAATATTGGGCTTTACCTCTAGATGTTGGGCTTTAGATTTAGAAGTTGGGATTTACATCTATATTTTGGGCTTTAGATCTAGAAGTTGGACTTTACATCTAGATTTTGGGCTTTACGTCTAGATATTGGGCTTCACCTTGAGATTTTGTGGTTTAAATCTATATATCTGGCTTTATCTCTAGATGTTGGGCTTTACCTCTACATTTTGGGCTCTACCTCTAGGTATTGGTATTTACATTTAGATTTTTGACTTTAAATCTGGAAGTTGAGCTTTACATCTAGACTTTGGGATTTACCTCTAGATGTTGGGATTTAACTCTAGAATTTGGGTTTGAAATCTATATATTTTTCTTTCCCTCTAGATGTTGGGCTTTACCTCTAGATATCTGGCTTTACCTCTAGATGTTGGGTTTTACCTCTAGATATTGGTCTTTATCTCTAGATGTTGGGCGTTAGATCTAGAATTTGGGCTTTACATCTAGATTTTGGGCTTTAGATCTAGAAGTTGGGCTTTAAATCTAGATTTTGGGCTTTACGTCTAGATATTGGGCTTTACCTCTAGATTTTGGGTTTTAAATATATATTTGGCTTTTCCTCTAGATGTTGGGCTTTACCGTCAGATATCTGGCTTTACGTCTAGATGTTGGGCTTTACCTCTAGAAGTTGGGCTTTAACTCTAGACTTTGGGCTTTACCTCAAGACGTTCGGCTTTAACTCTAGCTGTTGGGCTTTACCTCTAGATTTTGGGCCTTACCTCTAGAAGTTGGGGGTTATATCTATATGTTTGGATTTAACTGTAGATGTCAGGCCTTAACACTTGATTTTGGAATTCACCTCTAGATGTTAGGCTTTACATCTAGATTCTGGGCTTTCCCTCTAGATGTTGGGCTTTACCTCTAGAGTTTGGGCTTTACTCTAAAGGATGCGCTTTAACTCTAGATATTCGGCTTTACCTCTAGAAGTTGGGTTTTACATCTAGAGGTTTGGCTTTAACTATAGGTGTCGGGTTTTAACACGAGATATTGGAATTCACCTCTAGATCTTAGTCTTTACCTCTATATGTTGGGCTTTATCTCTAGAGTATTTGGCTTTAGATCTAGCAATTGGGATCTAGATGTTGGGCTTTACCTCCAGATTTTGGATTTTAAATCTATATATCTGGCTTTATTTCTAGATGTTGGGCTTTATCTCTAGATTTTGGGCTCTACCTCTAGGTATTGGTGTTTACCTCTAGATTTTGGACTTTAACTCTGGAAGTTGGGCTGTACCTCTAGATGTTGGGATTTAACTCTAGAATTTGGGTTTGAAATCTATATATTTGGCTTTTCCTCTAGATGTTGGGCTTTACCTCTAGATATCTGGCTTTACCTCTAGATGTTGGGTTGTACCTCTAGATATTGGTCTTTACCTCTAGATTTTGGGTGTTAGATCTAGATTTTGGGCTTTAGATCTAGAAGTTGGGCTTTAAATCTAGACTTTGGGCTTTAGGTCTAGATGTTGGGCTTTACCTCTAGATTTTGGGTTTTACATCTAGATGTTTGACTTCAGCTCTGTAAGTTGGGCTTTACCTACAGACATTGGGCTGTAGGACTAGATGATGGGCTTTACCTCTAGAAGTTGGGCTTTACATCTAGATTATGGGCTTTACCTCTAAATGATGCGCTTAAACTCTAAATATTGGGCTTTACCTCTAGATGTTGGGCTTTAGATTTAGAAGTTGGGATTTACATCTATATTTTGGGCTTTAGATCTAGAAGTTGGACTTTACATCTAGATTTTGGGCTTTACGTCTAGATATTGGGCTTCACCTTGAGATTTTGTGGTTTAAATCTATATATCTGGCTTTATCTCTAGATGTTGGGCTTTACCTCTACATTTTGGGCTCTACCTCTAGGTATTGGTATTTACATTTAGATTTTTGACTTTAAATCTGGAAGTTGAGCTTTACATCTAGACTTTGGGATTTACCTCTAGATGTTGGGATTTAACTCTAGAATTTGGGTTTGAAATCTATATATTTTTCTTTCCCTCTAGATG
Organism: Leptosomus discolor; assembly: GCF_034619465.1. NCBI lineage: Eukaryota > Metazoa > Chordata > Aves > Leptosomiformes > Leptosomidae > Leptosomus > Leptosomus discolor. Next base: position 1,874,073 of record NW_028237908.1, on the reverse strand, counting down.
TTGGGCTTTACCTCTAGATATCTGGCTTTACCTCTAGATGTTGGGTTTTACCTCTAGATATTGGTCTTTATCTCTAGATGTTGGGCGTTAGATCTAGAATTTGGGCTTTACATCTAGATTTTGGGCTTTAGATCTAGAAGTTGGGCTTTAAATCTAGATTTTGGGCTTTACGTCTAGATATTGGGCTTTACCTCTAGATTTTGGGTTTTAAATATATATTTGGCTTTTCCTCTAGATGTTGGGCTTTACCGTCAGATATCTGGCTTTACGTCTAGATGTTGGGCTTTACCTCTAGAAGTTGGGCTTTAACTCTAGACTTTGGGCTTTACCTCAAGACGTTCGGCTTTAACTCTAGCTGTTGGGCTTTACCTCTAGATTTTGGGCCTTACCTCTAGAAGTTGGGGGTTATATCTATATGTTTGGATTTAACTGTAGATGTCAGGCCTTAACACTTGATTTTGGAATTCACCTCTAGATGTTAGGCTTTACATCTAGATTCTGGGCTTTCCCTCTAGATGTTGGGCTTTACCTCTAGAGTTTGGGCTTTACTCTAAAGGATGCGCTTTAACTCTAGATATTCGGCTTTACCTCTAGAAGTTGGGTTTTACATCTAGAGGTTTGGCTTTAACTATAGGTGTCGGGTTTTAACACTAGATATTGGAATTCACCTCTAGATCTTAGTCTTTACCTCTATATGTTGGGCTTTATCTCTAGAGTATTTGGCTTTAGATCTAGCAATTGGGATCTAGATGTTGGGCTTTACCTCCAGATTTTGGATTTTAAATCTATATATCTGGCTTTATTTCTAGATGTTGGGCTTTATCTCTAGATTTTGGGCTCTACCTCTAGGTATTGGTGTTTACCTCTAGATTTTGGACTTTAACTCCGGAAGTTGGGCTGTACCTCTAGATGTTGGGATTTAACTCTAGAATTTGGGTTTGAAATCTATATATTTGGCTTTTCCTCTAGATGTTGGGCTTTACCTCTAGATATCTGGCTTTACCTCTAGATGTTGGGTTGTACCTCTAGATATTGGTCTTTACCTCTAGATTTTGGGTGTTAGATCTAGATTTTGGGCTTTAGATCTAGAAGTTGGGCTTTAAATCTAGACTTTGGGCTTTAGGTCTAGATGTTGGGCTTTACCTCTAGATTTTGGGTTTTACATCTAGATGTTTGACTTCAGCTCTGTAAGTTGGGCTTTACCTACAGACATTGGGCTGTAGGACTAGATGATGGGCTTTACCTCTAGAAGTTGGGCTTTACATCTAGATTATGGGCTTTACCTCTAAATGATGCGCTTAAACTCTAAATATTGGGCTTTACCTCTAGATGTTGGGCTTTAGATTTAGAAGTTGGGATTTACATCTATATTTTGGGCTTTAGATCTAGAAGTTGGACTTTACATCTAGATTTTGGGCTTTACGTCTAGATATTGGGCTTCACCTTGAGATTTTGTGGTTTAAATCTATATATCTGGCTTTATCTCTAGATGTTGGGCTTTACCTCTACATTTTGGGCTCTACCTCTAGGTATTGGTATTTACATTTAGATTTTTGACTTTAAATCTGGAAGTTGAGCTTTACATCTAGACTTTGGGATTTACCTCTAGATGTTGGGATTTAACTCTAGAATTTGGGTTTGAAATCTATATATTTTTCTTTCCCTCTAGATGTTGGGCTTTACCTCTAGATATCTGGCTTTACCTCTAGATGTTGGGTTTTACCTCTAGATATTGGTCTTTATCTCTAGATGTTGGGCGTTAGATCTAGAATTTGGGCTTTACATCTAGATTTTGGGCTTTAGATCTAGAAGTTGGGCTTTAAATCTAGATTTTGGGCTTTACGTCTAGATATTGGGCTTTACCTCTAGATTTTGGGTTTTAAATATATATTTGGCTTTTCCTCTAGATGTTGGGCTTTACCGTCAGATATCTGGCTTTACGTCTAGATGTTGGGCTTTACCTCTAGAAGTTGGGCTTTAACTCTAGACTTTGGGCTTTACCTCAAGACGTTCGGCTTTAACTCTAGCTGTTGGGCTTTACCTCTAGATTTTGGGCCTTACCTCTAGAAGTTGGGGGTTATATCTATATGTTTGGATTTAACTGTAGATGTCAGGCCTTAACACTTGATTTTGGAATTCACCTCTAGATGTTAGGCTTTACATCTAGATTCTGGGCTTTCCCTCTAGATGTTGGGCTTTACCTCTAGAGTTTGGGCTTTACTCTAAAGGATGCGCTTTAACTCTAGATATTCGGCTTTACCTCTAGAAGTTGGGTTTTACATCTAGAGGTTTGGCTTTAACTATAGGTGTCGGGTTTTAACACTAGATATTGGAATTCACCTCTAGATCTTAGTCTTTACCTCTATATGTTGGGCTTTATCTCTAGAGTATTTGGCTTTAGATCTAGCAATTGGGATCTAGATGTTGGGCTTTACCTCCAGATTTTGGATTTTAAATCTATATATCTGGCTTTATTTCTAGATGTTGGGCTTTATCTCTCGATTTTGGGCTCTACCTCTAGGTATTGGTGTTTACCTCTAGATTTTGGACTTTAACTCCGGAAGTTGGGCTGTACCTCTAGATGTTGGGATTTAACTCTAGAATTTGGGTTTGAAATCTATATATTTGGCTTTTCCTCTAGATGTTGGGCTTTACCTCTAGATATCTGGCTTTACCTCTAGATGTTGGGTTGTACCTCTAGATATTGGTCTTTACCTCTAGATTTTGGGTGTTAGATCTAGATTTTGGGCTTTAGATCTAGAAGTTGGGCTTTAAATCTAGACTTTGGGCTTTAGGTCTAGATGTTGGGCTTTACCTCTAGATTTTGGGTTTTACATCTAGATGTTTGACTTCAGCTCTGTAAGTTGGGCTTTACCTACAGACATTGGGCTGTAGGACTAGATGATGGGCTTTACCTCTAGAAGTTGGGCTTTACATCTAGATTATGGGCTTTACCTCTAAATGATGCGCTTAAACTCTAAATATTGGGCTTTACCTCTAGATGTTGGGCTTTAGATTTAGAAGTTGGGATTTACATCTATATTTTGGGCTTTAGATCTAGAAGTTGGACTTTACATCTAGATTTTGGGCTTTACGTCTAGATATTGGGCTTCACCTTGAGATTTTGTGGTTTAAATCTATATATCTGGCTTTATCTCTAGATGTTGGGCTTTACCTCTACATTTTGGGCTCTACCTCTAGGTATTGGTATTTACATTTAGATTTTTGACTTTAAATCTTTAAGTTGAGCTTTACATCTAGACTTTGGGATTTACCTCTAGATGTTGGGATTTAACTCTAGAATTTGGGTTTGAAATCTCTATATTTTTCTTTCCCTCTAGATGTTGGGCTTTACCTCTAGATATCTGGCTTTACCTCTAGATGTTGGGTTTTACCTCTAGATATTGGTCTTTATCTCTAGATGTTGGGCGTTAGATCTAGAATTTGGGCTTTACATCTAGATTTTGGGCTTTAGATCTAGAAGTTGGGCTTTAAATCTAGATTTTGGGCTTTACGTCTAGATATTGGGCTTTACCTCTAGATTTTGGGTTTTAAATATATATTTGGCTTTTCCTCTAGATGTTGGGCTTTACCGTCAGATATCTGGCTTTACGTCTAGATGTTGGGCTTTACCTCTAGAAGTTGGGCTTTAACTCTAGACTTTGGGCTTTACCTCAAGACGTTCGGCTTTAACTCTAGCTGTTGGGCTTTACCTCTAGATTTTGGGCCTTACCTCTAGAAGTTGGGGGTTATATCTATATGGTTGGATTTAACTGTAGTTATCAGGCCTTAACACTTGATTTTGGAATTCACCTCTAGATGTTAGGCTTTACATCTAGATTCTGGGCTTTCCCTCTAGATGTTGGGCTTTACCTCTAGAGTTTGGGCTTTACTCTAAAGGATGCGCTTTAACTCTAGATATTCGGCTTTACCTCTAGAAGTTGGGTTTTACATCTAGAGGTTTGGCTTTAACTATAGGTGTCGGGTTTTAACACTAGATATTGGAATTCACCTCTAGATCTTAGTCTTTACCTCTATATGTTGGGCTTTATCTCTAGAGTATTTGGCTTTAGATCTAGCAATTGGGATCTAGATGTTGGGCTTTACCTCCAGATTTTGGATTTTAAATCTATATATCTGGCTTTATTTCTAGATGTTGGTCTTTATCTCTAGATTTTGGGCTCTACCTCTAGGTATTGGTGTTTACCTCTAGATTTTGGACTTTAACTCTGGAAGTTGGGCTGTACCTCTAGATGTTGGGATTTAACTCTAGAATTTGGGTTTGAAATCTATATATTTGGCTTTTCCTCTAGATGTTGGGCTTTACCTCTAGATATCTGGCTTTACCTCTAGATGTTGGGTTGTACCTCTAGATATTGGTCTTTACCTCTAGATTTTGGGTGTTAGATCTAGATTTTGGGCTTTAGATCTAGAAGTTGGGCTTTAAATCTAGACTTTGGGCTTTAGGTCTAGATGTTGGGCTTTACCTCTAGATTTTGGGTTTTACATCTAGATGTTTGACTTCAGCTCTGTAAGTTGGGCTTTACCTACAGACATTGGGCTGTAGGACTAGATGATGGGCTTTACCTCTAGAAGTTGGGCTTTACATCTAGATTATGGGCTTTACCTCTAAATGATGCGCTTAAACTCTAAATATTGGGCTTTACCTCTAGATGTTGGGCTTTAGATTTAGAAGTTGGGATTTACATCTATATTTTGGGCTTCAGATCTAGAAGTTGGACTTTACATCTAGATTTTGGGCTTTACGTCTAGATATTGGGCTTCACCTTGAGATTTTGTGGTTTAAATCTATATATCTGGCTTTATCTCTAGATGTTGGGCTTTACCTCTACATTTTGGGCTCTACCTCTAGGTATTGGTATTTACATTTAGATTTTTGACTTTAAATCTGGAAGTTGAGCTTTACATCTAGACTTTGGGATTTACCTCTAGATGTTGGGATTTAACTCTAGAATTTGGGTTTGAAATCTATATATTTTTCTTTCCCTCTAGATGTTGGGCTTTACCTCTAGATATCTGGCTTTACCTCTAGATGTTGGGTTTTACCTCTAGATATTGGTCTTTATCTCTAGATGTTGGGCGTTAGATCTAGAATTTGGGCTTTACATCTAGATTTTGGGCTTTAGATCTAGAAGTTGGGCTTTAAATCTAGATTTTGGGCTTTACGTCTAGATATTGGGCTTTACCTCTAGATTTTGGGTTTTAAATATATATTTGGCTTTTCCTCTAGATGTTGGGCTTTACCGTCAGATATCTGGCTTTACGTCTAGATGTTGGGCTTTACCTCTAGAAGTTGGGCTTTAACTCTAGACTTTGGGCTTTACCTCAAGACGTTCGGCTTTAACTCTAGCTGTTGGGCTTTACCTCTAGATTTTGGGCCTTACCTCTAGAAGTTGGGGGTTATATCTATATGTTTGGATTTAACTGTAGATGTCAGGCCTTAACACTTGATTTTGGAATTCACCTCTAGATGTTAGGCTTTACATCTAGATTCTGGGCTTTCCCTCTAGATGTTGGGCTTTACCTCTAGAGTTTGGGCTTTACTCTAAAGGATGCGCTTTAACTCTAGATATTCGGCTTTACCTCTAGAAGTTGGGTTTTACATCTAGAGGTTTGGCTTTAACTATAGGTGTCGGGTTTTAACACTAGATATTGGAATTCACCTCTAGATCTTAGTCTTTACCTCTATATGTTGGGCTTTATCTCTAGAGTATTTGGCTTTAGATCTAGCAATTGGGATCTAGATGTTGGGCTTTACCTCCAGATTTTGGATTTTAAATCTATATATCTGGCTTTATTTCTAGATGTTGGGCTTTATCTCTAGATTTTGGGCTCTACCTCTAGGTATTGGTGTTTACCTCTAGATTTTGGACTTTAACTCCGGAAGTTGGGCTGTACCTCTAGATGTTGGGATTTAACTCTAGAATTTGGGTTTGAAATCTATATATTTGGCTTTTCCTCTAGATGTTGGGCTTTACCTCTAGATATCTGGCTTTACCTCTAGATGTTGGGTTGTACCTCTAGATATTGGTCTTTACCTCTAGATTTTGGGTGTTAGATCTAGATTTTGGGCTTTAGATCTAGAAGTTGGGCTTTAAATCTAGACTTTGGGCTTTAGGTCTAGATGTTGGGCTTTACCTCTAGATTTTGGGTTTTACATCTAGATGTTTGACTTCAGCTCTGTAAGTTGGGCTTTACCTACAGACATTGGGCTGTAGGACTAGATGATGGGCTTTACCTCTAGAAGTTGGGCTTTACGTCTAGATTATGGGCTTTACCTCTAAATGATGCGCTTAAACTCTAAATATTGGGCTTTACCTCTAGATGTTGGGCTTTAGATTTAGAAGTTGGGATTTACATCTATATTTTGGGCTTTAGATCTAGAAGTTGGACTTTACATCTAGATTTTGGGCTTTACGTCTAGATATTGGGCTTCACCTTGAGATTTTGTGGTTTAAATCTATATATCTGGCTTTATCTCTAGATGTTGGGCTTTACCTCTACATTTTGGGCTCTACCTCTAGGTATTGGTATTTACATTTAGATTTTTGACTTTAAATCTGGAATTTGAGCTTTACATCTAGACTTTGGGATTTACCTCTAGATGTTGGGATTTAACTCTAGAATTTGGGTTTGAAATCTATATATTTTTCTTTCCCTCTAGATGTTGGGCTTTACCTCTAGATATCTGGCTTTACCTCTAGATGTTGGGTTTTACCTCTAGATATTGGTCTTTATCTCTAGATGTTGGGCGTTAGATCTAGAATTTGGGCTTTACATCTAGATTTTGGGCTTTAGATCTAGAAGTTGGGCTTTAAATCTAGATTTTGGGCTTTACGTCTAGATATTGGGCTTTACCTCTAGATTTTGGGTTTTAAATATATATTTGGCTTTTCCTCTAGATGTTGGGCTTTACCGTCAGATATCTGGCTTTACGTCTAGATGTTGGGCTTTACCTCTAGAAGTTGGGCTTTAACTCTAGACTTTGGGCTTTACCTCAAGACGTTCGGCTTTAACTCTAGCTGTTGGGCTTTACCTCTAGATTTTGGGCCTTACCTCTAGAAGTTGGGGGTTATATCTATATGTTTGGATTTAACTGTAGATGTCAGGCCTTAACACTTGATTTTGGAATTCACCTCTAGATGTTAGGCTTTACATCTAGATTCTGGGCTTTCCCTCTAGATGTTGGGCTTTACCTCTAGAGTTTGGGCTTTACTCTAAAGGATGCGCTTTAACTCTAGATATTCGGCTTTACCTCTAGAAGTTGGGTTTTACATCTAGAGGTTTGGCTTTAACTATAGGTGTCGGGTTTTAACACTAGATATTGGAATTCACCTCTAGATCTTAGTCTTTACCTCTATATGTTGGGCTTTATCTCTAGAGTATTTGGCTTTAGATCTAGCAATTGGGATCTAGATGTTGGGCTTTACCTCCAGATTTTGGATTTTAAATCTATATATCTGGCTTTATTTCTAGATGTTGGGCTTTATCTCTAGATTTTGGGCTCTACCTCTAGGTATTGGTGTTTACCTCTAGATTTTGGACTTTAACTCCGGAAGTTGGGCTGTACCTCTAGATGTTGGGATTTAACTCTAGAATTTGGGTTTGAAATCTATATATTTGGCTTTTCCTCTAGATGTTGGGCTTTACCTCTAGATATCTGGCTTTACCTCTAGATGTTGGGTTGTACCTCTAGATATTGGTCTTTACCTCTAGATTTTGGTTGTTAGATCTAGATTTTGGGCTTTAGATCTAGAAGTTGGGCTTTAAATCTAGACTTTGGGCTTTAGGTCTAGATGTTGGGCTTTACCTCTAGATTTTGGGTTTTACATCTAGATGTTTGACTTCAGCTCTGTAAGTTGGGCTTTACCTACAGACATTGGGCTGTAGGACTAGATGATGGGCTTTACCTCTAGAAGTTGGGCTTTACGTCTAGATTATGGGCTTTACCTCTAAATGATGCGCTTAAACTCTAAATATTGGGCTTTACCTCTAGATGTTGGGCTTTAGATTTAGAAGTTGGGATTTACATCTATATTTTGGGCTTTAGATCTAGAAGTTGGACTTTACATCTAGATTTTGGGCTTTACGTCTAGATATTGGGCTTCACCTTGAGATTTTGTGGTTTAAATCTATATATCTGGCTTTATCTCTAGATGTTGGGCTTTACCTCTACATTTTGGGCTCTACCTCTAGGTATTGGTATTTACATTTAGATTTTTGACTTTAAATCTTTAAGTTGAGCTTTACATCTAGACTTTGGGATTTACCTCTAGATGTTGGGATTTAACTCTAGAATTTGGGTTTGAAATCTATATATTTTTCTTTCCCTCTAGATGTTGGGCTTTACCTCTAGATATCTGGCTTTACCTCTAGATGTTGGGTTTTACCTCTAGATATTGGTCTTTATCTCTAGATGTTGGGCGTTAGATCTAGAATTTGGGCTTTACATCTAGATTTTGGGCTTTAGATCTAGAAGTTGGGCTTTAAATCTAGATTTTGGGCTTTACGTCTAGATATTGGGCTTTACCTCTAGATTTTGGGTTTTAAATATATATTTGGCTTTTCCTCTAGATGTTGGGCTTTACCGTCAGATATCTGGCTTTACGTCTAGATGTTGGGCTTTACCTCTAGAAGTTGGGCTTTAACTCTAGACTTTGGGCTTTACCTCAAGACGTTCGGCTTTAACTCTAGCTGTTGGGCTTTACCTCTAGATTTTGGGCCTTACCTCTAGAAGTTGGGGGTTATATCTATATGGTTGGATTTAACTGTAGTTATCAGGCCTTAACACTTGATTTTGGAATTCACCTCTAGATGTTAGGCTTTACATCTAGATTCTGGGCTTTCCCTCTAGATGTTGGGCTTTACCTCTAGAGTTTGGGCTTTACTCTAAAGGATGCGCTTTAACTCTAGATATTCGGCTTTACCTCTAGAAGTTGGGTTTTACATCTAGAGGTTTGGCTTTAACTATAGGTGTCGGGTTTTAACACTAGATATTGGAATTCACCTCTAGATCTTAGTCTTTACCTCTATATGTTGGGCTTTATCTCTAGAGTATTTGGCTTTAGATCTAGCAATTGGGATCTAGATGTTGGGCTTTACCTCCAGATTTTGGATTTTAAATCTATATATCTGGCTTTATTTCTAGATGTTGGTCTTTATCTCTAGATTTTGGGCTCTACCTCTAGGTATTGGTGTTTACCTCTAGATTTTGGACTTTAACTCTGGAAGTTGGGCTGTACCTCTAGATGTTGGGATTTAACTCTAGAATTTGGGTTTGAAATCTATATATTTGGCTTTTCCTCTAGATGTTGGGCTTTACCTCTAGATATCTGGCTTTACCTCTAGATGTTGGGTTGTACCTCTAGATATTGGTCTTTACCTCTAGATTTTGGGTGTTAGATCTAGATTTTGGGCTTTAGATCTAGAAGTTGGGCTTTAAATCTAGACTTTGGGCTTTAGGTCTAGATGTTGGGCTTTACCTCTAGATTTTGGGTTTTACATCTAGATGTTTGACTTCAGCTCTGTAAGTTGGGCTTTACCTACAGACATTGGGCTGTAGGACTAGATGATGGGCTTTACCTCTAGAAGTTGGGCTTTACATCTAGATTATGGGCTTTACCTCTAAATGATGCGCTTAAACTCTAAATATTGGGCTTTACCTCTAGATGTTGGGCTTTAGATTTAGAAGTTGGGATTTACATCTATATTTTGGGCTTCAGATCTAGAAGTTGGACTTTACATCTAGATTTTGGGCTTTACGTCTAGATATTGGGCTTCACCTTGAGATTTTGTGGTTTAAATCTATATATCTGGCTTTATCTCTAGATGTTGGGCTTTACCTCTACATTTTGGGCTCTACCTCTAGGTATTGGTATTTACATTTAGATTTTTGACTTTAAATCTTTAAGTTGAGCTTTACATCTAGACTTTGGGATTTACCTCTAGATGTTGGGATTTAACTCTAGAATTTGGGTTTGAAATCTATATATTTTTCTTTCCCTCTAGATGTTGGGCTTTACCTCTAGATATCTGGCTTTACCTCTAGATGTTGGGTTTTACCTCTAGATATTGGTCTTTATCTCTAGATGTTGGGCGTTAGATCTAGAATTTGGGCTTTACATCTAGATTTTGGGCTTTAGATCTAGAAGTTGGGCTTTAAATCTAGATTTTGGGCTTTACGTCTAGATATTGGGCTTTACCTCTAGATTTTGGGTTTTAAATATATATTTGGCTTTTCCTCTAGATGTTGGGCTTTACCGTCAGATATCTGGCTTTACGTCTAGATGTTGGGCTTTACGTCTAGATATTGGGCTTTAACTCTAGACTTTGGGCTTTACCTCAAGACGTTCGGCTTTAACTCTAGCTGTTGGGCTTTACCTCTAGATTTTGGGCCTTACCTCTAGAAGTTGGGGGTTATATCTATATGGTTGGATTTAACTGTAGTTATCAGGCCTTAACACTTGATTTTGGAATTCACCTCTAGATGTTAGGCTTTACATCTAGATTCTGGGCTTTCCCTCTAGATGTTGGGCTTTACCTCTAGAGTTTGGGCTTTACTCTAAAGGATGCGCTTTAACTCTAGATATTCGGCTTTACCTCTAGAAGTTGGGTTTTACATCTAGAGGTTTGGCTTTAACTATAGGTGTCGGGTTTTAACACTAGATATTGGAATTCACCTCTAGATCTTAGTCTTTACCTCTATATGTTGGGCTTTATCTCTAGAGTATTTGGCTTTAGATCTAGCAATTGGGATCTAGATGTTGGGCTTTACCTCCAGATTTTGGATTTTAAATCTATATATCTGGCTTTATTTCTAGATGTTGGTCTTTATCTCTAGATTTTGGGCTCTACCTCTAGGTATTGGTGTTTACCTCTAGATTTTGGACTTTAACTCTGGAAGTTGGGCTGTACCTCTAGATGTTGGGATTTAACTCTAGAATTTGGGTTTGAAATCTATATATTTGGCTTTTCCTCTAGATGTTGGGCTTTACCTCTAGATATCTGGCTTTACCTCTAGATGTTGGGTTGTACCTCTAGATATTGGTCTTTACCTCTAGATTTTGGGTGTTAGATCTAGATTTTGGGCTTTAGATCTAGAAGTTGGGCTTTAAATCTAGACTTTGGGCTTTAGGTCTAGATGTTGGGCTTTACCTCTAGATTTTGGGTTTTACATCTAGATGTTTGACTTCAGCTCTGTAAGTTGGGCTTTACCTACAGACATTGGGCTGTAGGACTAGATGATGGGCTTTACCTCTAGAAGTTGGGCTTTACATCTAGATTATGGGCTTTACCTCTAAATGATGCGCTTAAACTCTAAATATTGGGCTTTACCTCTAGATGTTGGGCTTTAGATTTAGAAGTTGGGATTTACATCTATATTTTGGGCTTCAGATCTAGAAGTTGGACTTTACATCTAGATTTTGGGCTTTACGTCTAGATATTGGGCTTCACCTTGAGATTTTGTGGTTTAAATCTATATATCTGGCTTTATCTCTAGATGTTGGGCTTTACCTCTACATTTTGGGCTCTACCTCTAGGTATTGGTATTTACATTTAGATTTTTGACTTTAAATCTGGAAGTTGAGCTTTACATCTAGACTTTGGGATTTACCTCTAGATGTTGGGATTTAACTCTAGAATTTGGGTTTGAAATCTATATATTTTTCTTTCCCTCTAGATGTTGGGCTTTACCTCTAGATATCTGGCTTTACCTCTAGATGTTGGGTTTTACCTCTAGATATTGGTCTTTATCTCTAGATGTTGGGCGTTAGATCTAGAATTTGGGCTTTACATCTAGATTTTGGGCTTTAGATCTAGAAGTTGGGCTTTAAATCTAGATTTTGGGCTTTACGTCTAGATATTGGGCTTTACCTCTAGATTTTGGGTTTTAAATATATATTTGGCTTTTCCTCTAGATGTTGGGCTTTACCGTCAGATATCTGGCTTTACGTCTAGATGTTGGGCTTTACGTCTAGATATTGGGCTTTAACTCTAGACTTTGGGCTTTACCTCAAGACGTTCGGCTTTAACTCTAGCTGTTGGGCTTTACCTCTAGATTTTGGGCCTTACCTCTAGAAGTTGGGGGTTATATCTATATGGTTGGATTTAACTGTAGATGTCAGGCCTTAACACTTGATTTTGGAATTCACCTCTAGATGTTAGGCTTTACATCTAGATTCTGGGCTTTCCCTCTAGATGTTGGGCTTTACCTCTAGAGTTTGGGCTTTACTCTAAAGGATGCGCTTTAACTCTAGATATTCGGCTTTACCTCTAGAAGTTGGGTTTTACATCTAGAGGTTTGGCTTTAACTATAGGTGTCGGGTTTTAACACTAGATATTGGAATTCACCTCTAGATCTTAGTCTTTACCTCTATATGTTGGGCTTTATCTCTAGAGTATTTGGCTTTAGATCTAGCAATTGGGATCTAGATGTTGGGCTTTACCTCCAGATTTTGGATTTTAAATCTATATATCTGGCTTTATTTCTAGATGTTGGGCTTTATCTCTAGATTTTGGGCTCTACCTCTAGGTATTGGTGTTTACCTCTAGATTTTGGACTTTAACTCCGGAAGTTGGGCTGTACCTCTAGATGTTGGGATTTAACTCTAGAATTTGGGTTTGAAATCTATATATTTGGCTTTTCCTCTAGATGTTGGGCTTTACCTCTAGATATCTGGCTTTACCTCTAGATGTTGGGTTGTACCTCTAGATATTGGTCTTTACCTCTAGATTTTGGGTGTTAGATCTAGATTTTGGGCTTTAGATCTAGAAGTTGGGCTTTAAATCTAGACTTTGGGCTTTAGGTCTAGATGTTGGGCTTTACCTCTAGATTTTGGGTTTTACATCTAGATGTTTGACTTCAGCTCTGTAAGTTGGGCTTTACCTACAGACATTGGGCTGTAGGACTAGATGATGGGCTTTACCTCTAGAAGTTGGGCTTTACATCTAGATTATGGGCTTTACCTCTAAATGATGCGCTTAAACTCTAAATATTGGGCTTTACCTCTAGATGTTGGGCTTTAGATTTAGAAGTTGGGATTTACATCTATATTTTGGGCTTTAGATCTAGAAGTTGGACTTTACATCTAGATTTTGGGCTTTACGTCTAGATATTGGGCTTCACCTTGAGATTTTGTGGTTTAAATCTATATATCTGGCTTTATCTCTAGATGTTGGGCTTTACCTCTACATTTTGGGCTCTACCTCTAGGTATTGGTATTTACATTTAGATTTTTGACTTTAAATCTTTAAGTTGAGCTTTACATCTAGACTTTGGGATTTACCTCTAGATGTTGGGATTTAACTCTAGAATTTGGGTTTGAAATCTATATATTTTTCTTTCCCTCTAGATGTTGGGCTTTACCTCTAGATATCTGGCTTTACCTCTAGATGTTGGGTTTTACCTCTAGATATTGGTCTTTATCTCTAGATGTTGGGCGTTAGATCTAGAATTTGGGCTTTACATCTAGATTTTGGGCTTTAGATCTAGAAGTTGGGCTTTAAATCTAGATTTTGGGCTTTACGTCTAGATATTGGGCTTTACCTCTAGATTTTGGGTTTTAAATATATATTTGGCTTTTCCTCTAGATGTTGGGCTTTACCGTCAGATATCTGGCTTTACGTCTAGATGTTGGGCTTTACGTCTAGATATTGGGCTTTAACTCTAGACTTTGGGCTTTACCTCAAGACGTTCGGCTTTAACTCTAGCTGTTGGGCTTTACCTCTAGATTTTGGGCCTTACCTCTAGAAGTTGGGGGTTATATCTATATGGTTGGATTTAACTGTAGTTATCAGGCCTTAACACTTGATTTTGGAATTCACCTCTAGATGTTAGGCTTTACATCTAGATTCTGGGCTTTCCCTCTAGATGTTGGGCTTTACCTCTAGAGTTTGGGCTTTACTCTAAAGGATGCGCTTTAACTCTAGATATTCGGCTTTACCTCTAGAAGTTGGGTTTTACATCTAGAGGTTTGGCTTTAACTATAGGTGTCGGGTTTTAACACTAGATATTGGAATTCACCTCTAGATCTTAGTCTTTACCTCTATATGTTGGGCTTTATCTCTAGAGTATTTGGCTTTAGATCTAGCAATTGGGATCTAGATGTTGGGCTTTACCTCCAGATTTTGGATTTTAAATCTATATATCTGGCTTTATTTCTAGATGTTGGTCTTTATCTCTAGATTTTGGGCTCTACCTCTAGGTATTGGTGTTTACCTCTAGATTTTGGACTTTAACTCTGGAAGTTGGGCTGTACCTCTAGATGTTGGGATTTAACTCTAGAATTTGGGTTTGAAATCTATATATTTGGCTTTTCCTCTAGATGTTGGGCTTTACCTCTAGATATCTGGCTTTACCTCTAGATGTTGGGTTGTACCTCTAGATATTGGTCTTTACCTCTAGATTTTGGGTGTTAGATCTAGATTTTGGGCTTTAGATCTAGAAGTTGGGCTTTAAATCTAGACTTTGGGCTTTAGGTCTAGATGTTGGGCTTTACCTCTAGATTTTGGGTTTTACATCTAGATGTTTGACTTCAGCTCTGTAAGTTGGGCTTTACCTACAGACATTGGGCTGTAGGACTAGATGATGGGCTTTACCTCTAGAAGTTGGGCTTTACATCTAGATTATGGGCTTTACCTCTAAATGATGCGCTTAAACTCTAAATATTGGGCTTTACCTCTAGATGTTGGGCTTTAGATTTAGAAGTTGGGATTTACATCTATATTTTGGGCTTCAGATCTAGAAGTTGGACTTTACATCTAGATTTTGGGCTTTACGTCTAGATATTGGGCTTCACCTTGAGATTTTGTGGTTTAAATCTATATATCTGGCTTTATCTCTAGATGTTGGGCTTTACCTCTACATTTTGGGCTCTACCTCTAGGTATTGGTATTTACATTTAGATTTTTGACTTTAAATCTGGAAGTTGAGCTTTACATCTAGACTTTGGGATTTACCTCTAGATGTTGGGATTTAACTCTAGAATTTGGGTTTGAAATCTATATATTTTTCTTTCCCTCTAGATGTTGGGCTTTACCTCTAGATATCTGGCTTTACCTCTAGATGTTGGGTTTTACCTCTAGATATTGGTCTTTATCTCTAGATGTTGGGCGTTAGATCTAGAATTTGGGCTTTACATCTAGATTTTGGGCTTTAGATCTAGAAGTTGGGCTTTAAATCTAGATTTTGGGCTTTACGTCTAGATATTGGGCTTTACCTCTAGATTTTGGGTTTTAAATATATATTTGGCTTTTCCTCTAGATGTTGGGCTTTACCGTCAGATATCTGGCTTTACGTCTAGATGTTGGGCTTTACCTCTAGAAGTTGGGCTTTAACTCTAGACTTTGGGCTTTACCTCAAGACGTTCGGCTTTAACTCTAGCTGTTGGGCTTTACCTCTAGATTTTGGGCCTTACCTCTAGAAGTTGGGGGTTATATCTATATGGTTGGATTTAACTGTAGTTATCAGGCCTTAACACTTGATTTTGGAATTCACCTCTAGATGTTAGGCTTTACATCTAGATTCTGGGCTTTCCCTCTAGATGTTGGGCTTTACCTCTAGAGTTTGGGCTTTACTCTAAAGGATGCGCTTTAACTCTAGATATTCGGCTTTACCTCTAGAAGTTGGGTTTTACATCTAGAGGTTTGGCTTTAACTATAGGTGTCGGGTTTTAACACTAGATATTGGAATTCACCTCTAGATCTTAGTCTTTACCTCTATATGTTGGGCTTTATCTCTAGAGTATTTGGCTTTAGATCTAGCAATTGGGATCTAGATGTTGGGCTTTACCTCCAGATTTTGGATTTTAAATCTATATATCTGGCTTTATTTCTAGATGTTGGTCTTTATCTCTAGATTTTGGGCTCTACCTCTAGGTATTGGTGTTTACCTCTAGATTTTGGACTTTAACTCTGGAAGTTGGGCTGTACCTCTAGATGTTGGGATTTAACTCTAGAATTTGGGTTTGAAATCTATATATTTGGCTTTTCCTCTAGATGTTGGGCTTTACCTCTAGATATCTGGCTTTACCTCTAGATGTTGGGTTGTACCTCTAGATATTGGTCTTTACCTCTAGATTTTGGGTGTTAGATCTAGATTTTGGGCTTTAGATCTAGAAGTTGGGCTTTAAATCTAGACTTTGGGCTTTAGGTCTAGATGTTGGGCTTTACCTCTAGATTTTGGGTTTTACATCTAGATGTTTGACTTCAGCTCTGTAAGTTGGGCTTTACCTACAGACATTGGGCTGTAGGACTAGATGATGGGCTTTACCTCTAGAAGTTGGGCTTTACATCTAGATTATGGGCTTTACCTCTAAATGATGCGCTTAAACTCTAAATATTGGGCTTTACCTCTAGATGTTGGGCTTTAGATTTAGAAGTTGGGATTTACATCTATATTTTGGGCTTTAGATCTAGAAGTTGGACTTTACATCTAGATTTTGGGCTTTACGTCTAGATATTGGGCTTCACCTTGAGATTTTGTGGTTTAAATCTATATATCTGGCTTTATCTCTAGATGTTGGGCTTTACCTCTACATTTTGGGCTCTACCTCTAGGTATTGGTATTTACATTTAGATTTTTGACTTTAAATCTGGAAGTTGAGCTTTACATCTAGACTTTGGGATTTACCTCTAGATGTTGGGATTTAACTCTAGAATTTGGGTTTGAAATCTATATATTTTTCTTTCCCTCTAGATGTTGGGCTTTACCTCTAGATATCTGGCTTTACCTCTAGATGTTGGGTTTTACCTCTAGATATTGGTCTTTATCTCTAGATGTTGGGCGTTAGATCTAGAATTTGGGCTTTACATCTAGATTTTGGGCTTTAGATCTAGAAGTTGGGCTTTAAATCTAGATTTTGGGCTTTACGTCTAGATATTGGGCTTTACCTCTAGATTTTGGGTTTTAAATATATATTTGGCTTTTCCTCTAGATGTTGGGCTTTACCGTCAGATATCTGGCTTTACGTCTAGATGTTGGGCTTTACCTCTAGAAGTTGGGCTTTAACTCTAGACTTTGGGCTTTACCTCAAGACGTTCGGCTTTAACTCTAGCTGTTGGGCTTTACCTCTAGATTTTGGGCCTTACCTCTAGAAGTTGGGGGTTATATCTATATGTTTGGATTTAACTGTAGATGTCAGGCCTTAACACTTGATTTTGGAATTCACCTCTAGATGTTAGGCTTTACATCTAGATTCTGGGCTTTCCCTCTAGATGTTGGGCTTTACCTCTAGAGTTTGGGCTTTACTCTAAAGGATGCGCTTTAACTCTAGATATTCGGCTTTACCTCTAGAAGTTGGGTTTTACATCTAGAGGTTTGGCTTTAACTATAGGTGTCGGGTTTTAACACGAGATATTGGAATTCACCTCTAGATCTTAGTCTTTACCTCTATATGTTGGGCTTTATCTCTAGAGTATTTGGCTTTAGATCTAGCAATTGGGATCTAGATGTTGGGCTTTACCTCCAGATTTTGGATTTTAAATCTATATATCTGGCTTTATTTCTAGATGTTGGGCTTTATCTCTAGATTTTGGGCTCTACCTCTAGGTATTGGTGTTTACCTCTAGATTTTGGACTTTAACTCCGGAAGTTGGGCTGTACCTCTAGATGTTGGGATTTAACTCTAGAATTTGGGTTTGAAATCTATATATTTGGCTTTTCCTCTAGATGTTGGGCTTTACCTCTAGATATCTGGCTTTACCTCTAGATGTTGGGTTGTACCTCTAGATATTGGTCTTTACCTCTAGATTTTGGGTGTTAGATCTAGATTTTGGGCTTTAGATCTAGAAGTTGGGCTTTAAATCTAGACTTTGGGCTTTAGGTCTAGATGTTGGGCTTTACCTCTAGATTTTGGGTTTTACATCTAGATGTTTGACTTCAGCTCTGTAAGTTGGGCTTTACCTACAGACATTGGGCTGTAGGACTAGATGATGGGCTTTACCTCTAGAAGTTGGGCTTTACATCTAGATTATGGGCTTTACCTCTAAATGATGCGCTTAAACTCTAAATATTGGGCTTTACCTCTAGATGTTGGGCTTTAGATTTAGAAGTTGGGATTTACATCTATATTTTGGTCTTTAGATCTAGAAGTTGGACTTTACATCTAGATTTTGGGCTTTACGTCTAGATATTGGGCTTCACCTTGAGATTTTGTGGTTTAAATCTATATATCTGGCTTTATCTCTAGATGTTGGGCTTTACCTCTACATTTTGGGCTCTACCTCTAGGTATTGGTATTTACATTTAGATTTTTGACTTTAAATCTTTAAGTTGAGCTTTACATCTAGACTTTGGGATTTACCTCTAGATGTTGGGATTTAACTCTAGAATTTGGGTTTGAAATCTATATATTTTTCTTTCCCTCTAGATGTTGGGCTTTACCGTCAGATATCTGGCTTTACGTCTAGATGTTGGGCTTTACGTCTAGATATTGGGCTTTAACTCTAGACTTTGGGCTTTACCTCAAGACGTTCGGCTTTAACTCTAGCTGTTGGGCTTTACCTCTAGATTTTGGGCCTTACCTCTAGAAGTTGGGGGTTATATCTATATGTTTGGATTTAACTGTAGATGTCAGGCCTTAACACTTGATTTTGGAATTCACCTCTAGATGTTAGGCTTTACATCTAGATTCTGGGCTTTCCCTCTAGATGTTGGGCTTTACCTCTAGAGTTTGGGCTTTACTCTAAAGGATGCGCTTTAACTCTAGATATTCGGCTTTACCTCTAGAAGTTGGGTTTTACATCTAGAGGTTTGGCTTTAACTATAGGTGTCGGGTTTTAACACGAGATATTGGAATTCACCTCTAGATCTTAGTCTTTACCTCTATATGTTGGGCTTTATCTCTAGAGTATTTGGCTTTAGATCTAGCAATTGGGATCTAGATGTTGGGCTTTACCTCCAGATTTTGGATTTTAAATCTATATATCTGGCTTTATTTCTAGATGTTGGGCTTTATCTCTAGATTTTGGGCTCTACCTCTAGGTATTGGTGTTTACCTCTAGATTTTGGACTTTAACTCCGGAAGTTGGGCTGTACCTCTAGATGTTGGGATTTAACTCTAGAATTTGGGTTTGAAATCTATATATTTGGCTTTTCCTCTAGATGTTGGGCTTTACCTCTAGATATCTGGCTTTACCTCTAGATGTTGGGTTGTACCTCTAGATATTGGTCTTTACCTCTAGATTTTGGGTGTTAGATCTAGATTTTGGGCTTTAGATCTAGAAGTTGGGCTTTAAATCTAGACTTTGGGCTTTAGGTCTAGATGTTGGGCTTTACCTCTAGATTTTGGGTTTTACATCTAGATGTTTGACTTCAGCTCTGTAAGTTGGGCTTTACCTACAGACATTGGGCTGTAGGACTAGATGATGGGCTTTACCTCTAGAAGTTGGGCTTTACATCTAGATTATGGGCTTTACCTCTAAATGATGCGCTTAAACTCTAAATATTGGGCTTTACCTCTAGATGTTGGGCTTTAGATTTAGAAGTTGGGATTTACATCTATATTTTGGGCTTTAGATCTAGAAGTTGGACTTTACATCTAGATTTTGGGCTTTACGTCTAGATATTGGGCTTCACCTTGAGATTTTGTGGTTTAAATCTATATATCTGGCTTTATCACTAGATGTTGGGCTTTACCTCTACATTTTGGGCTCTACCTCTAGGTATTGGTATTTACATTTAGATTTTTGACTTTAAATCTTTAAGTTGAGCTTTACATCTAGACTTTGGGATTTACCTCTAGATGTTGGGATTTAACTCTAGAATTTGGGTTTGAAATCTATATATTTTTCTTTCCCTCTAGATGTTGGGCTTTACCTCTAGATATCTGGCTTTACCTCTAGATGTTGGGTTTTACCTCTAGATATTGGTCTTTATCTCTAGATGTTGGGCGTTAGATCTAGAATTTGGGCTTTACATCTAGATTTTGGGCTTTAGATCTAGAAGTTGGGCTTTAAATCTAGATTTTGGGCTTTACGTCTAGATATTGGGCTTTACCTCTAGATTTTGGGTTTTAAATATATATTTGGCTTTTCCTCTAGATGTTGGGCTTTACCGTCAGATATCTGGCTTTACGTCTAGATGTTGGGCTTTACCTCTAGAAGTTGGGCTTTAACTCTAGACTTTGGGCTTTACCTCAAGACGTTCGGCTTTAACTCTAGCTGTTGGGCTTTACCTCTAGATTTTGGGCCTTACCTCTAGAAGTTGGGGGTTATATCTATATGTTTGGATTTAACTGTAGATGTCAGGCCTTAACACTTGATTTTGGAATTCACCTCTAGATGTTAGGCTTTACATCTAGATTCTGGGCTTTCCCTCTAGATGTTGGGCTTTACCTCTAGAGTTTGGGCTTTACTCTAAAGGATGCGCTTTAACTCTAGATATTCGGCTTTACCTCTAGAAGTTGGGTTTTACATCTAGAGGTTTGGCTTTAACTATAGGTGTCGGGTTTTAACACGAGATATTGGAATTCACCTCTAGATCTTAGTCTTTACCTCTATATGTTGGGCTTTATCTCTAGAGTATTTGGCTTTAGATCTAGCAATTGGGATCTAGATGTTGGGCTTTACCTCCAGATTTTGGATTTTAAATCTATATATCTGGCTTTATTTCTAGATGTTGGGCTTTATCTCTAGATTTTGGGCTCTACCTCTAGGTATTGGTGTTTACCTCTAGATTTTGGACTTTAACTCCGGAAGTTGGGCTGTACCTCTAGATGTTGGGATTTAACTCTAGAATTTGGGTTTGAAATCTATATATTTGGCTTTTCCTCTAGATGTTGGGCTTTACCTCTAGATATCTGGCTTTACCTCTAGATGTTGGGTTGTACCTCTAGATATTGGTCTTTACCTCTAGATTTTGGGTGTTAGATCTAGATTTTGGGCTTTAGATCTAGAAGTTGGGCTTTAAATCTAGACTTTGGGCTTTAGGTCTAGATGTTGGGCTTTACCTCTAGATTTTGGGTTTTACATCTAGATGTTTGACTTCAGCTCTGTAAGTTGGGCTTTACCTACAGACATTGGGCTGTAGGACTAGATGATGGGCTTTACCTCTAGAAGTTGGGCTTTACATCTAGATTATGGGCTTTACCTCTAAATGATGCGCTTAAACTCTAAATATTGGGCTTTACCTCTAGATGTTGGGCTTTAGATTTAGAAGTTGGGATTTACATCTATATTTTGGGCTTTAGATCTAGAAGTTGGACTTTACATCTAGATTTTGGGCTTTACGTCTAGATATTGGGCTTCACCTTGAGATTTTGTGGTTTAAATCTATATATCTGGCTTTATCACTAGATGTTGGGCTTTACCTCTACATTTTGGGCTCTACCTCTAGGTATTGGTATTTACATTTAGATTTTTGACTTTAAATCTTTAAGTTGAGCTTTACATCTAGACTTTGGGATTTACCTCTAGATGTTGGGATTTAACTCTAGAATTTGGGTTTGAAATCTATATATTTTTCTTTCCCTCTAGATGTTGGGCTTTACCTCTAGATATCTGGCTTTACCTCTAGATGTTGGGTTTTACCTCTAGATATTGGTCTTTATCTCTAGATGTTGGGCGTTAGATCTAGAATTTGGGCTTTACATCTAGATTTTGGGCTTTAGATCTAGAAGTTGGGCTTTAAATCTAGATTTTGGGCTTTACGTCTAGATATTGGGCTTTACCTCTAGATTTTGGGTTTTAAATATATATTTGGCTTTTCCTCTAGATGTTGGGCTTTACCGTCAGATATCTGGCTTTACGTCTAGATGTTGGGCTTTACCTCTAGAAGTTGGGCTTTAACTCTAGACTTTGGGCTTTACCTCAAGACGTTCGGCTTTAACTCTAGCTGTTGGGCTTTACCTCTAGATTTTGGGCCTTACCTCTAGAAGTTGGGGGTTATATCTATATGGTTGGATTTAACTGTAGTTATCAGGCCTTAACACTTGATTTTGGAATTCACCTCTAGATGTTAGGCTTTACATCTAGATTCTGGGCTTTCCCTCTAGACGTTGGGCTTTACCTCTAGAGTTTGGGCTTTACTCTAAAGGATGCGCTTTAACTCTAGATATTCGGCTTTACCTCTAGAAGTTGGGTTTTACATCTAGAGGTTTGGCTTTAACTATAGGTGTCGGGTTTTAACACTAGATATTGGAATTCACCTCTAGATCTTAGTCTTTACCTCTATATGTTGGGCTTTATCTCTAGAGTATTTGGCTTTAGATCTAGCAATTGGGATCTAGATGTTGGGCTTTACCTCCAGATTTTGGATTTTAAATCTATATATCTGGCTTTATTTCTAGATGTTGGTCTTTATCTCTAGATTTTGGGCTCTACCTCTAGGTATTGGTGTTTACCTCTAGATTTTGGACTTTAACTCTGGAAGTTGGGCTGTACCTCTAGATGTTGGGATTTAACTCTAGAATTTGGGTTTGAAATCTATACATTTGGCTTTTCCTCTAGATGTTGGGCTTTACCTCTAGATATCTGGCTTTACCTCTAGATGTTGGGTTGTACCTCTAGATATTGGTCTTTACCTCTAGATTTTGGGTGTTAGATCTAGATTTTGGGCTTTAGATCTAGAAGTTGGGCTTTAAATCTAGACTTTGGGCTTTAGGTCTAGATGTTGGGCTTTACCTCTAGATTTTGGGTTTTACATCTAGATGTTTGACTTCAGCTCTGTAAGTTGGGCTTTACCTACAGACATTGGGCTGTAGGACAAGATGATGGGCTTTACCTCTAGAAGTTGGGCTTTACATCTAGATTATGGGCTTTACCTCTAAATGATGCGCTTAAACTCTAAATATTGGGCTTTACCTCTAGATGTTGGGCTTTAGATTTAGAAGTTGGGATTTACATCTATATTTTGGGCTTCAGATCTAGAAGTTGGACTTTACATCTAGATTTTGGGCTTTACGTCTAGATATTGGGCTTCACCTTGAGATTTTGTGGTTTAAATCTATATATCTGGCTTTATCTCTAGATGTTGGGCTTTACCTCTACATTTTGGGCTCTACCTCTAGGTATTGGTATTTACATTTAGATTTTTGACTTTAAATCTGGAAGTTGAGCTTTACATCTAGACTTTGGGATTTACCTCTAGATGTTGGGATTTAACTCTAGAATTTGGGTTTGAAATCTATATATTTTTCTTTCCCTCTAGATGTTGGGCTTTACCTCTAGATATCTGGCTTTACCTCTAGATGTTGGGTTTTACCTCTAGATATTGGTCTTTATCTCTAGATGTTGGGCGTTAGATCTAGAATTTGGGCTTTACATCTAGATTTTGGGCTTTAGATCTAGAAGTTGGGCTTTAAATCTAGATTTTGGGCTTTACGTCTAGATATTGGGCTTTACCTCTAGATTTTGGGTTTTAAATATATATTTGGCTTTTCCTCTAGATGTTGGGCTTTACCGTCAGATATCTGGCTTTACGTCTAGATGTTGGGCTTTACCTCTAGAAGTTGGGCTTTAACTCTAGACTTTGGGCTTTACCTCAAGACGTTCGGCTTTAACTCTAGCTGTTGGGCTTTACCTCTAGATTTTGGGCCTTACCTCTAGAAGTTGGGGGTTATATCTATATGTTTGGATTTAACTGTAGATGTCAGGCCTTAACACTTGATTTTGGAATTCACCTCTAGATGTTAGGCTTTACATCTAGATTCTGGGCTTTCCCTCTAGATGTTGGGCTTTACCTCTAGAGTTTGGGCTTTACTCTAAAGGATGCGCTTTAACTCTAGATATTCGGCTTTACCTCTAGAAGTTGGGTTTTACATCTAGAGGTTTGGCTTTAACTATAGGTGTCGGGTTTTAACACGAGATATTGGAATTCACCTCTAGATCTTAGTCTTTACCTCTATATGTTGGGCTTTATCTCTAGAGTATTTGGCTTTAGATCTAGCAATTGGGATCTAGATGTTGGGCTTTACCTCCAGATTTTGGATTTTAAATCTATATATCTGGCTTTATTTCTAGATGTTGGGCTTTATCTCTAGATTTTGGGCTCTACCTCTAGGTATTGGTGTTTACCTCTAGATTTTGGACTTTAACTCTGGAAGTTGGGCTGTACCTCTAGATGTTGGGATTTAACTCTAGAATTTGGGTTTGAAATCTATATATTTGGCTTTTCCTCTAGATGTTGGGCTTTACCTCTAGATATCTGGCTTTACCTCTAGATGTTGGGTTGTACCTCTAGATATTGGTCTTTACCTCTAGATTTTGGGTGTTAGATCTAGATTTTGGGCTTTAGATCTAGAAGTTGGGCTTTAAATCTAGACTTTGGGCTTTAGGTCTAGATGTTGGGCTTTACCTCTAGATTTTGGGTTTTACATCTAGATGTTTGACTTCAGCTCTGTAAGTTGGGCTTTACCTACAGACATTGGGCTGTAGGACTAGATGATGGGCTTTACCTCTAGAAGTTGGGCTTTACATCTAGATTATGGGCTTTACCTCTAAATGATGCGCTTAAACTCTAAATATTGGGCTTTACCTCTAGATGTTGGGCTTTAGATTTAGAAGTTGGGATTTACATCTATATTTTGGGCTTTAGATCTAGAAGTTGGACTTTACATCTAGATTTTGGGCTTTACGTCTAGATATTGGGCTTCACCTTGAGATTTTGTGGTTTAAATCTATATATCTGGCTTTATCACTAGATGTTGGGCTTTACCTCTACATTTTGGGCTCTACCTCTAGGTATTGGTATTTACATTTAGATTTTTGACTTTAAATCTTTAAGTTGAGCTTTACATCTAGACTTTGGGATTTACCTCTAGATGTTGGGATTTAACTCTAGAATTTGGGTTTGAAATCTATATATTTTTCTTTCCCTCTAGATGTTGGGCTTTACCTCTAGATATCTGGCTTTACCTCTAGATGTTGGGTTTTACCTCTAGATATTGGTCTTTATCTCTAGATGTTGGGCGTTAGATCTAGAATTTGGGCTTTACATCTAGATTTTGGGCTTTAGATCTAGAAGTTGGGCTTTAAATCTAGATTTTGGGCTTTACGTCTAGATATTGGGCTTTACCTCTAGATTTTGGGTTTTAAATATATATTTGGCTTTTCCTCTAGATGTTGGGCTTTACCGTCAGATATCTGGCTTTACGTCTAGATGTTGGGCTTTACCTCTAGAAGTTGGGCTTTAACTCTAGACTTTGGGCTTTACCTCAAGACGTTCGGCTTTAACTCTAGCTGTTGGGCTTTACCTCTAGATTTTGGGCCTTACCTCTAGAAGTTGGGGGTTATATCTATATGGTTGGATTTAACTGTAGTTATCAGGCCTTAACACTTGATTTTGGAATTCACCTCTAGATGTTAGGCTTTACATCTAGATTCTGGGCTTTCCCTCTAGATGTTGGGCTTTACCTCTAGAGTTTGGGCTTTACTCTAAAGGATGCGCTTTAACTCTAGATATTCGGCTTTACCTCTAGAAGTTGGGTTTTACATCTAGAGGTTTGGCTTTAACTATAGGTGTCGGGTTTTAACACTAGATATTGGAATTCACCTCTAGATCTTAGTCTTTACCTCTATATGTTGGGCTTTATCTCTAGAGTATTTGGCTTTAGATCTAGCAATTGGGATCTAGATGTTGGGCTTTACCTCCAGATTTTGGATTTTAAATCTATATATCTGGCTTTATTTCTAGATGTTGGTCTTTATCTCTAGATTTTGGGCTCTACCTCTAGGTATTGGTGTTTACCTCTAGATTTTGGACTTTAACTCTGGAAGTTGGGCTGTACCTCTAGATGTTGGGATTTAACTCTAGAATTTGGGTTTGAAATCTATATATTTGGCTTTTCCTCTAGATGTTGGGCTTTACCTCTAGATATCTGGCTTTACCTCTAGATGTTGGGTTGTACCTCTAGATATTGGTCTTTACCTCTAGATTTTGGGTGTTAGATCTAGATTTTGGGCTTTAGATCTAGAAGTTGGGCTTTAAATCTAGACTTTGGGCTTTAGGTCTAGATGTTGGGCTTTACCTCTAGATTTTGGGTTTTACATCTAGATGTTTGACTTCAGCTCTGTAAGTTGGGCTTTACCTACAGACATTGGGCTGTAGGACTAGATGATGGGCTTTACCTCTAGAAGTTGGGCTTTACATCTAGATTATGGGCTTTACCTCTAAATGATGCGCTTAAACTCTAAATATTGGGCTTTACCTCTAGATGTTGGGCTTTAGATTTAGAAGTTGGGATTTACATCTATATTTTGGGCTTCAGATCTAGAAGTTGGACTTTACATCTAGATTTTGGGCTTTACGTCTAGATATTGGGCTTCACCTTGAGATTTTGTGGTTTAAATCTATATATCTGGCTTTATCTCTAGATGTTGGGCTTTACCTCTACATTTTGGGCTCTACCTCTAGGTATTGGTATTTACATTTAGATTTTTGACTTTAAATCTGGAAGTTGAGCTTTACATCTAGACTTTGGGATTTACCTCTAGATGTTGGGATTTAACTCTAGAATTTGGGTTTGAAATCTATATATTTTTCTTTCCCTCTAGATGTTGGGCTTTACCTCTAGATATCTGGCTTTACCTCTAGATGTTGGGTTTTACCTCTAGATATTGGTCTTTATCTCTAGATGTTGGGCGTTAGATCTAGAATTTGGGCTTTACATCTAGATTTTGGGCTTTAGATCTAGAAGTTGGGCTTTAAATCTAGATTTTGGGCTTTACGTCTAGATATTGGGCTTTACCTCTAGATTTTGGGTTTTAAATATATATTTGGCTTTTCCTCTAGATGTTGGGCTTTACCGTCAGATATCTGGCTTTACGTCTAGATGTTGGGCTTTACCTCTAGAAGTTGGGCTTTAACTCTAGACTTTGGGCTTTACCTCAAGACGTTCGGCTTTAACTCTAGCTGTTGGGCTTTACCTCTAGATTTTGGGCCTTACCTCTAGAAGTTGGGGGTTATATCTATATGTTTGGATTTAACTGTAGATGTCAGGCCTTAACACTTGATTTTGGAATTCACCTCTAGATGTTAGGCTTTACATCTAGATTCTGGGCTTTCCCTCTAGATGTTGGGCTTTACCTCTAGAGTTTGGGCTTTACTCTAAAGGATGCGCTTTAACTCTAGATATTCGGCTTTACCTCTAGAAGTTGGGTTTTACATCTAGAGGTTTGGCTTTAACTATAGGTGTCGGGTTTTAACACGAGATATTGGAATTCACCTCTAGATCTTAGTCTTTACCTCTATATGTTGGGCTTTATCTCTAGAGTATTTGGCTTTAGATCTAGCAATTGGGATCTAGATGTTGGGCTTTACCTCCAGATTTTGGATTTTAAATCTATATATCTGGCTTTATTTCTAGATGTTGGGCTTTATCTCTAGATTTTGGGCTCTACCTCTAGGTATTGGTGTTTACCTCTAGATTTTGGACTTTAACTCCGGAAGTTGGGCTGTACCTCTAGATGTTGGGATTTAACTCTAGAATTTGGGTTTGAAATCTATATATTTGGCTTTTCCTCTAGATGTTGGGCTTTACCTCTAGATATCTGGCTTTACCTCTAGATGTTGGGTTGTACCTCTAGATATTGGTCTTTACCTCTAGATTTTGGGTGTTAGATCTAGATTTTGGGCTTTAGATCTAGAAGTTGGGCTTTAAATCTAGACTTTGGGCTTTAGGTCTAGATGTTGGGCTTTACCTCTAGATTTTGGGTTTTACATCTAGATGTTTGACTTCAGCTCTGTAAGTTGGGCTTTACCTACAGACATTGGGCTGTAGGACTAGATGATGGGCTTTACCTCTAGAAGTTGGGCTTTACATCTAGATTATGGGCTTTACCTCTAAATGATGCGCTTAAACTCTAAATATTGGGCTTTACCTCTAGATGTTGGGCTTTAGATTTAGAAGTTGGGATTTACATCTATATTTTGGTCTTTAGATCTAGAAGTTGGACTTTACATCTAGATTTTGGGCTTTACGTCTAGATATTGGGCTTCACCTTGAGATTTTGTGGTTTAAATCTATATATCTGGCTTTATCTCTAGATGTTGGGCTTTACCTCTACATTTTGGGCTCTACCTCTAGGTATTGGTATTTACATTTAGATTTTTGACTTTAAATCTTTAAGTTGAGCTTTACATCTAGACTTTGGGATTTACCTCTAGATGTTGGGATTTAACTCTAGAATTTGGGTTTGAAATCTATATATTTTTCTTTCCCTCTAGATGTTGGGCTTTACCGTCAGATATCTGGCTTTACGTCTAGATGTTGGGCTTTACGTCTAGATATTGGGCTTTAACTCTAGACTTTGGGCTTTACCTCAAGACGTTCGGCTTTAACTCTAGCTGTTGGGCTTTACCTCTAGATTTTGGGCCTTACCTCTAGAAGTTGGGGGTTATATCTATATGGTTGGATTTAACTGTAGTTATCAGGCCTTAACACTTGATTTTGGAATTCACCTCTAGATGTTAGGCTTTACATCTAGATTCTGGGCTTTCCCTCTAGATGTTGGGCTTTACCTCTAGAGTTTGGGCTTTACTCTAAAGGATGCGCTTTAACTCTAGATATTCGGCTTTACCTCTAGAAGTTGGGTTTTACATCTAGAGGTTTGGCTTTAACTATAGGTGTCGGGTTTTAACACTAGATATTGGAATTCACCTCTAGATCTTAGTCTTTACCTCTATATGTTGGGCTTTATCTCTAGAGTATTTGGCTTTAGATCTAGCAATTGGGATCTAGATGTTGGGCTTTACCTCCAGATTTTGGATTTTAAATCTATATATCTGGCTTTATTTCTAGATGTTGGTCTTTATCTCTAGATTTTGGGCTCTACCTCTAGGTATTGGTGTTTACCTCTAGATTTTGGACTTTAACTCTGGAAGTTGGGCTGTACCTCTAGATGTTGGGATTTAACTCTAGAATTTGGGTTTGAAATCTATATATTTGGCTTTTCCTCTAGATGTTGGGCTTTACCTCTAGATATCTGGCTTTACCTCTAGATGTTGGGTTGTACCTCTAGATATTGGTCTTTACCTCTAGATTTTGGGTGTTAGATCTAGATTTTGGGCTTTAGATCTAGAAGTTGGGCTTTAAATCTAGACTTTGGGCTTTAGGTCTAGATGTTGGGCTTTACCTCTAGATTTTGGGTTTTACATCTAGATGTTTGACTTCAGCTCTGTAAGTTGGGCTTTACCTACAGACATTGGGCTGTAGGACTAGATGATGGGCTTTACCTCTAGAAGTTGGGCTTTACATCTAGATTATGGGCTTTACCTCTAAATGATGCGCTTAAACTCTAAATATTGGGCTTTACCTCTAGATGTTGGGCTTTAGATTTAGAAGTTGGGATTTACATCTATATTTTGGGCTTCAGATCTAGAAGTTGGACTTTACATCTAGATTTTGGGCTTTACGTCTAGATATTGGGCTTCACCTTGAGATTTTGTGGTTTAAATCTATATATCTGGCTTTATCTCTAGATGTTGGGCTTTACCTCTACATTTTGGGCTCTACCTCTAGGTATTGGTATTTACATTTAGATTTTTGACTTTAAATCTGGAAGTTGAGCTTTACATCTAGACTTTGGGATTTACCTCTAGATGTTGGGATTTAACTCTAGAATTTGGGTTTGAAATCTATATATTTTTCTTTCCCTCTAGATGTTGGGCTTTACCTCTAGATATCTGGCTTTACCTCTAGATGTTGGGTTTTACCTCTAGATATTGGTCTTTATCTCTAGATGTTGGGCGTTAGATCTAGAATTTGGGCTTTACATCTAGATTTTGGGCTTTAGATCTAGAAGTTGGGCTTTAAATCTAGATTTTGGGCTTTACGTCTAGATATTGGGCTTTACCTCTAGATTTTGGGTTTTAAATATATATTTGGCTTTTCCTCTAGATGTTGGGCTTTACCGTCAGATATCTGGCTTTACGTCTAGATGTTGGGCTTTACCTCTAGAAGTTGGGCTTTAACTCTAGACTTTGGGCTTTACCTCAAGACGTTCGGCTTTAACTCTAGCTGTTGGGCTTTACCTCTAGATTTTGGGCCTTACCTCTAGAAGTTGGGGGTTATATCTATATGTTTGGATTTAACTGTAGATGTCAGGCCTTAACACTTGATTTTGGAATTCACCTCTAGATGTTAGGCTTTACATCTAGATTCTGGGCTTTCCCTCTAGATGTTGGGCTTTACCTCTAGAGTTTGGGCTTTACTCTAAAGGATGCGCTTTAACTCTAGATATTCGGCTTTACCTCTAGAAGTTGGGTTTTACATCTAGAGGTTTGGCTTTAACTATAGGTGTCGGGTTTTAACACGAGATATTGGAATTCACCTCTAGATCTTAGTCTTTACCTCTATATGTTGGGCTTTATCTCTAGAGTATTTGGCTTTAGATCTAGCAATTGGGATCTAGATGTTGGGCTTTACCTCCAGATTTTGGATTTTAAATCTATATATCTGGCTTTATTTCTAGATGTTGGGCTTTATCTCTAGATTTTGGGCTCTACCTCTAGGTATTGGTGTTTACCTCTAGATTTTGGACTTTAACTCCGGAAGTTGGGCTGTACCTCTAGATGTTGGGATTTAACTCTAGAATTTGGGTTTGAAATCTATATATTTGGCTTTTCCTCTAGATGTTGGGCTTTACCTCTAGATATCTGGCTTTACCTCTAGATGTTGGGTTGTACCTCTAGATATTGGTCTTTACCTCTAGATTTTGGGTGTTAGATCTAGATTTTGGGCTTTAGATCTAGAAGTTGGGCTTTAAATCTAGACTTTGGGCTTTAGGTCTAGATGTTGGGCTTTACCTCTAGATTTTGGGTTTTACATCTAGATGTTTGACTTCAGCTCTGTAAGTTGGGCTTTACCTACAGACATTGGGCTGTAGGACTAGATGATGGGCTTTACCTCTAGAAGTTGGGCTTTACATCTAGATTATGGGCTTTACCTCTAAATGATGCGCTTAAACTCTAAATATTGGGCTTTACCTCTAGATGTTGGGCTTTAGATTTAGAAGTTGGGATTTACATCTATATTTTGGGCTTTAGATCTAGAAGTTGGACTTTACATCTAGATTTTGGGCTTTACGTCTAGATATTGGGCTTCACCTTGAGATTTTGTGGTTTAAATCTATATATCTGGCTTTATCACTAGATGTTGGGCTTTACCTCTACATTTTGGGCTCTACCTCTAGGTATTGGTATTTACATTTAGATTTTTGACTTTAAATCTGGAAGTTGAGCTTTACATCTAGACTTTGGGATTTACCTCTAGATGTTGGGATTTAACTCTAGAATTTGGGTTTGAAATCTATATATTTTTCTTTCCCTCTAGATGTTGGGCTTTACCTCTAGATATCTGGCTTTACCTCTAGATGTTGGGTTTTACCTCTAGATATTGGTCTTTATCTCTAGATGTTGGGCGTTAGATCTAGAATTTGGGCTTTACATCTAGATTTTGGGCTTTAGATCTAGAAGTTGGGCTTTAAATCTAGATTTTGGGCTTTACGTCTAGATATTGGGCTTTACCTCTAGATTTTGGGTTTTAAATATATATTTGGCTTTTCCTCTAGATGTTGGGCTTTACCGTCAGATATCTGGCTTTACGTCTAGATGTTGGGCTTTACCTCTAGAAGTTGGGCTTTAACTCTAGACTTTGGGCTTTACCTCAAGACGTTCGGCTTTAACTCTAGCTGTTGGGCTTTACCTCTAGATTTTGGGCCTTACCTCTAGAAGTTGGGGGTTATATCTATATGTTTGGATTTAACTGTAGATGTCAGGCCTTAACACTTGATTTTGGAATTCACCTCTAGATGTTAGGCTTTACATCTAGATTCTGGGCTTTCCCTCTAGATGTTGGGCTTTACCTCTAGAGTTTGGGCTTTACTCTAAAGGATGCGCTTTAACTCTAGATATTCGGCTTTACCTCTAGAAGTTGGGTTTTACATCTAGAGGTTTGGCTTTAACTATAGGTGTCGGGTTTTAACACGAGATATTGGAATTCACCTCTAGATCTTAGTCTTTACCTCTATATGTTGGGCTTTATCTCTAGAGTATTTGGCTTTAGATCTAGCAATTGGGATCTAGATGTTGGGCTTTACCTCCAGATTTTGGATTTTAAATCTATATATCTGGCTTTATTTCTAGATGTTGGGCTTTATCTCTAGATTTTGGGCTCTACCTCTAGGTATTGGTGTTTACCTCTAGATTTTGGACTTTAACTCCGGAAGTTGGGCTGTACCTCTAGATGTTGGGATTTAACTCTAGAATTTGGGTTTGAAATCTATATATTTGGCTTTTCCTCTAGATGTTGGGCTTTACCTCTAGATATCTGGCTTTACCTCTAGATGTTGGGTTGTACCTCTAGATATTGGTCTTTACCTCTAGATTTTGGGTGTTAGATCTAGATTTTGGGCTTTAGATCTAGAAGTTGGGCTTTAAATCTAGACTTTGGGCTTTAGGTCTAGATGTTGGGCTTTACCTCTAGATTTTGGGTTTTACATCTAGATGTTTGACTTCAGCTCTGTAAGTTGGGCTTTACCTACAGACATTGGGCTGTAGGACTAGATGATGGGCTTTACCTCTAGAAGTTGGGCTTTACATCTAGATTATGGGCTTTACCTCTAAATGATGCGCTTAAACTCTAAATATTGGGCTTTACCTCTAGATGTTGGGCTTTAGATTTAGAAGTTGGGATTTACATCTATATTTTGGGCTTTAGATCTAGAAGTTGGACTTTACATCTAGATTTTGGGCTTTACGTCTAGATATTGGGCTTCACCTTGAGATTTTGTGGTTTAAATCTATATATCTGGCTTTATCACTAGATGTTGGGCTTTACCTCTACATTTTGGGCTCTACCTCTAGGTATTGGTATTTACATTTAGATTTTTGACTTTAAATCTTTAAGTTGAGCTTTACATCTAGACTTTGGGATTTACCTCTAGATGTTGGGATTTAACTCTAGAATTTGGGTTTGAAATCTATATATTTTTCTTTCCCTCTAGATGTTGGGCTTTACCTCTAGATATCTGGCTTTACCTCTAGATGTTGGGTTTTACCTCTAGATATTGGTCTTTATCTCTAGATGTTGGGCGTTAGATCTAGAATTTGGGCTTTACATCTAGATTTTGGGCTTTAGATCTAGAAGTTGGGCTTTAAATCTAGATTTTGGGCTTTACGTCTAGATATTGGGCTTTACCTCTAGATTTTGGGTTTTAAATATATATTTGGCTTTTCCTCTAGATGTTGGGCTTTACCGTCAGATATCTGGCTTTACGTCTAGATGTTGGGCTTTACGTCTAGATATTGGGCTTTAACTCTAGACTTTGGGCTTTACCTCAAGACGTTCGGCTTTAACTCTAGCTGTTGGGCTTTACCTCTAGATTTTGGGCCTTACCTCTAGAAGTTGGGGGTTATATCTATATGGTTGGATTTAACTGTAGTTATCAGGCCTTAACACTTGATTTTGGAATTCACCTCTAGATGTTAGGCTTTACATCTAGATTCTGGGCTTTCCCTCTAGATGTTGGGCTTTACCTCTAGAGTTTGGGCTTTACTCTAAAGGATGCGCTTTAACTCTAGATATTCGGCTTTACCTCTAGAAGTTGGGTTTTACATCTAGAGGTTTGGCTTTAACTATAGGTGTCGGGTTTTAACACTAGATATTGGAATTCACCTCTAGATCTTAGTCTTTACCTCTATATGTTGGGCTTTATCTCTAGAGTATTTGGCTTTAGATCTAGCAATTGGGATCTAGATGTTGGGCTTTACCTCCAGATTTTGGATTTTAAATCTATATATCTGGCTTTATTTCTAGATGTTGGGCTTTATCTCTAGATTTTGGGCTCTACCTCTAGGTATTGGTGTTTACCTCTAGATTTTGGACTTTAACTCCGGAAGTTGGGCTGTACCTCTAGATGTTGGGATTTAACTCTAGAATTTGGGTTTGAAATCTATATATTTGGCTTTTCCTCTAGATGTTGGGCTTTACCTCTAGATATCTGGCTTTACCTCTAGATGTTGGGTTGTACCTCTAGATATTGGTCTTTACCTCTAGATTTTGGGTGTTAGATCTAGAGTTTGGGCTTTAGATCTAGAAGTTGGGCTTTAAATCTAGACTTTGGGCTTTAGGTCTAGATGTTGGGCTTTACCTCTAGATTTTGGGTTTTACATCTAGATGTTTGACTTCAGCTCTGTAAGTTGGGCTTTACCTACAGACATTGGGCTGTAGGACTAGATGATGGGCTTTACCTCTAGAAGTTGGGCTTTACATCTAGATTATGGGCTTTACCTCTAAATGATGCGCTTAAACTCTAAATATTGGGCTTTACCTCTAGATGTTGGGCTTTAGATTTAGAAGTTGGGATTTACATCTATATTTTGGGCTTTAGATCTAGAAGTTGGACTTTACATCTAGATTTTGGGCTTTACGTCTAGATATTGGGCTTCACCTTGAGATTTTGTGGTTTAAATCTATATATCTGGCTTTATCTCTAGATGTTGGGCTTTACCTCTACATTTTGGGCTCTACCTCTAGGTATTGGTATTTACATTTAGATTTTTGACTTTAAATCTTTAAGTTGAGCTTTACATCTAGACTTTGGGATTTACCTCTAGATGTTGGGATTTAACTCTAGAATTTGGGTTTGAAATCTATATATTTTTCTTTCCCTCTAGATGTTGGGCTTTACCTCTAGATATCTGGCTTTACCTCTAGATGTTGGGTTTTACCTCTAGATATTGGTCTTTATCTCTAGATGTTGGGCGTTAGATCTAGAATTTGGGCTTTACATCTAGATTTTGGGCTTTAGATCTAGAAGTTGGGCTTTAAATCTAGATTTTGGGCTTTACGTCTAGATATTGGGCTTTACCTCTAGATTTTGGGTTTTAAATATATATTTGGCTTTTCCTCTAGATGTTGGGCTTTACCGTCAGATATCTGGCTTTACGTCTAGATGTTGGGCTTTACGTCTAGATATTGGGCTTTAACTCTAGACTTTGGGCTTTACCTCAAGACGTTCGGCTTTAACTCTAGCTGTTGGGCTTTACCTCTAGATTTTGGGCCTTACCTCTAGAAGTTGGGGGTTATATCTATATGGTTGGATTTAACTGTAGTTATCAGGCCTTAACACTTGATTTTGGAATTCACCTCTAGATGTTAGGCTTTACATCTAGATTCTGGGCTTTCCCTCTAGATGTTGGGCTTTACCTCTAGAGTTTGGGCTTTACTCTAAAGGATGCGCTTTAACTCTAGATATTCGGCTTTACCTCTAGAAGTTGGGTTTTACATCTAGAGGTTTGGCTTTAACTATAGGTGTCGGGTTTTAACACTAGATATTGGAATTCACCTCTAGATCTTAGTCTTTACCTCTATATGTTGGGCTTTATCTCTAGAGTATTTGGCTTTAGATCTAGCAATTGGGATCTAGATGTTGGGCTTTACCTCCAGATTTTGGATTTTAAATCTATATATCTGGCTTTATTTCTAGATGTTGGTCTTTATCTCTAGATTTTGGGCTCTACCTCTAGGTATTGGTGTTTACCTCTAGATTTTGGACTTTAACTCTGGAAGTTGGGCTGTACCTCTAGATGTTGGGATTTAACTCTAGAATTTGGGTTTGAAATCTATATATTTGGCTTTTCCTCTAGATGTTGGGCTTTACCTCTAGATATCTGGCTTTACCTCTAGATGTTGGGTTGTACCTCTAGATATTGGTCTTTACCTCTAGATTTTGGGTGTTAGATCTAGATTTTGGGCTTTAGATCTAGAAGTTGGGCTTTAAATCTAGACTTTGGGCTTTAGGTCTAGATGTTGGGCTTTACCTCTAGATTTTGGGTTTTACATCTAGATGTTTGACTTCAGCTCTGTAAGTTGGGCTTTACCTACAGACATTGGGCTGTAGGACTAGATGATGGGCTTTACCTCTAGAAGTTGGGCTTTACATCTAGATTATGGGCTTTACCTCTAAATGATGCGCTTAAACTCTAAATATTGGGCTTTACCTCTAGATGTTGGGCTTTAGATTTAGAAGTTGGGATTTACATCTATATTTTGGGCTTCAGATCTAGAAGTTGGACTTTACATCTAGATTTTGGGCTTTACGTCTAGATATTGGGCTTCACCTTGAGATTTTGTGGTTTAAATCTATATATCTGGCTTTATCTCTAGATGTTGGGCTTTACCTCTACATTTTGGGCTCTACCTCTAGGTATTGGTATTTACATTTAGATTTTTGACTTTAAATCTGGAAGTTGAGCTTTACATCTAGACTTTGGGATTTACCTCTAGATGTTGGGATTTAACTCTAGAATTTGGGTTTGAAATCTATATATTTTTCTTTCCCTCTAGATGTTGGGCTTTACCTCTAGATATCTGGCTTTACCTCTAGATGTTGGGTTTTACCTCTAGATATTGGTCTTTACCTCTAGATGTTGGGCGTTAGATCTAGAATTTGGGCTTTACATCTAGATTTTGGGCTTTAGATCTAGAAGTTGGGCTTTAAATCTAGATATTGGGCTTTACGTCTAGATATTGGGCTTTACCTCTAGATTTTGGGTTTTAAATATATATTTGGCTTTTCCTCTAGATGTTGGGCTTTACCGTCAGATATCTGGCTTTACGTCTAGATGTTGGGCTTTACGTCTAGATATTGGGCTTTAACTCTAGACTTTGGGCTTTACCTCAAGACGTTCGGCTTTAACTCTAGCTGTTGGGCTTTACCTCTAGATTTTGGGCCTTACCTCTAGAAGTTGGGGGTTATATCTATATGGTTGGATTTAACTGTAGTTATCAGGCCTTAACACTTGATTTTGGAATTCACCTCTAGATGTTAGGCTTTACATCTAGATTCTGGGCTTTCCCTCTAGATGTTGGGCTTTACCTCTAGAGTTTGGGCTTTACTCTAAAGGATGCGCTTTAACTCTAGATATTCGGCTTTACCTCTAGAAGTTGGGTTTTACATCTAGAGGTTTGGCTTTAACTATAGGTGTCGGGTTTTAACACTAGATATTGGAATTCACCTCTAGATCTTAGTCTTTACCTCTATATGTTGGGCTTTATCTCTAGAGTATTTGGCTTTAGATCTAGCAATTGGGATCTAGATGTTGGGCTTTACCTCCAGATTTTGGATTTTAAATCTATATATCTGGCTTTATTTCTAGATGTTGGTCTTTATCTCTAGATTTTGGGCTCTACCTCTAGGTATTGGTGTTTACCTCTAGATTTTGGACTTTAACTCTGGAAGTTGGGCTGTACCTCTAGATGTTGGGATTTAACTCTAGAATTTGGGTTTGAAATCTATATATTTGGCTTTTCCTCTAGATGTTGGGCTTTACCTCTAGATATCTGGCTTTACCTCTAGATGTTGGGTTGTACCTCTAGATATTGGTCTTTACCTCTAGATTTTGGGTGTTAGATCTAGAATTTGGGCTTTAGATCTAGAAGTTGGGCTTTAAATCTAGACTTTGGGCTTTAGGTCTAGATGTTGGGCTTTACCTCTAGATTTTGGGTTTTACATCTAGATGTTTGACTTCAGCTCTGTAAGTTGGGCTTTACCTACAGACATTGGGCTGTAGGACTAGATGATGGGCTTTACCTCTAGAAGTTGGGCTTTACATCTAGATTATGGGCTTTACCTCTAAATGATGCGCTTAAACTCTAAATATTGGGCTTTACCTCTAGATGTTGGGCTTTAGATTTAGAAGTTGGGATTTACATCTATATTTTGGGCTTTAGATCTAGAAGTTGGACTTTACATCTAGATTTTGGGCTTTACGTCTAGATATTGGGCTTCACCTTGAGATTTTGTGGTTTAAATCTATATATCTGGCTTTATCTCTAGATGTTGGGCTTTACCTCTACATTTTGGGCTCTACCTCTAGGTATTGGTATTTACATTTAGATTTTTGACTTTAAATCTGGAAGTTGAGCTTTACATCTAGACTTTGGGATTTACCTCTAGATGTTGGGATTTAACTCTAGAATTTGGGTTTGAAATCTATATATTTTTCTTTCCCTCTAGATGTTGGGCTTTACCTCTAGATATCTGGCTTTACCTCTAGATGTTGGGTTTTACCTCTAGATATTGGTCTTTATCTCTAGATGTTGGGCGTTAGATCTAGAATTTGGGCTTTACATCTAGATTTTGGGCTTTAGATCTAGAAGTTGGGCTTTAAATCTAGATTTTGGGCTTTACGTCTAGATATTGGGCTTTACCTCTAGATTTTGGGTTTTAAATATATATTTGGCTTTTCCTCTAGATGTTGGGCTTTACCGTCAGATATCTGGCTTTACGTCTAGATGTTGGGCTTTACCTCTAGAAGTTGGGCTTTAACTCTAGACTTTGGGCTTTACCTCAAGACGTTCGGCTTTAACTCTAGCTGTTGGGCTTTACCTCTAGATTTTGGGCCTTACCTCTAGAAGTTGGGGGTTATATCTATATGGTTGGATTTAACTGTAGTTATCAGGCCTTAACACTTGATTTTGGAATTCACCTCTAGATGTTAGGCTTTACATCTAGATTCTGGGCTTTCCCTCTAGATGTTGGGCTTTACCTCTAGAGTTTGGGCTTTACTCTAAAGGATGCGCTTTAACTCTAGATATTCGGCTTTACCTCTAGAAGTTGGGTTTTACATCTAGAGGTTTGGCTTTAATTATAGGTGTCGGGTTTTAACACGAGATATTGGAATTCACCTCTAGATCTTAGTCTTTACCTCTATATGTTGGGCTTTATCTCTAGAGTATTTGGCTTTAGATCTAGCAATTGGGATCTAGATGTTGGGCTTTACCTCCAGATTTTGGATTTTAAATCTATATATCTGGCTTTATTTCTAGATGTTGGGCTTTATCTCTAGATTTTGGGCTCTACCTCTAGGTATTGGTGTTTACCTCTAGATTTTGGACTTTAACTCCGGAAGTTGGGCTGTACCTCTAGATGTTGGGATTTAACTCTAGAATTTGGGTTTGAAATCTATATATTTGGCTTTTCCTCTAGATGTTGGGCTTTACCTCTAGATATCTGGCTTTACCTCTAGATGTTGGGTTGTACCTCTAGATATTGGTCTTTACCTCTAGATTTTGGGTGTTAGATCTAGATTTTGGGCTTTAGATCTAGAAGTTGGGCTTTAAATCTAGACTTTGGGCTTTAGGTCTAGATGTTGGGCTTTACCTCTAGATTTTGGGTTTTACATCTAGATGTTTGACTTCAGCTCTGTAAGTTGGGCTTTACCTACAGACATTGGGCTGTAGGACTAGATGATGGGCTTTACCTCTAGAAGTTGGGCTTTACATCTAGATTATGGGCTTTACCTCTAAATGATGCGCTTAAACTCTAAATATTGGGCTTTACCTCTAGATGTTGGGCTTTAGATTTAGAAGTTGGGATTTACATCTATATTTTGGGCTTTAGATCTAGAAGTTGGACTTTACATCTAGATTTTGGGCTTTACGTCTAGATATTGGGCTTCACCTTGAGATTTTGTGGTTTAAATCTATATATCTGGCTTTATCTATAGATGTTGGGCTTTACCTCTACATTTTGGGCTCTACCTCTAGGTATTGGTATTTACATTTAGATTTTTGACTTTAAATCTGGAAGTTGAGCTTTACATCTAGACTTTGGGATTTACCTCTAGATGTTGGGATTTAACTCTAGAATTTGGGTTTGAAATCTCTATATTTTTCTTTCCCTCTAGATGTTGGGCTTTACCTCTAGATATCTGGCTTTACCTCTAGATGTTGGGTTTTACCTCTAGATATTGGTCTTTATCTCTAGATGTTGGGCGTTAGATCTAGAATTTGGGCTTTACATCTAGATTTTGGGCTTTAGATCTAGAAGTTGGGCTTTAAATCTAGATTTTGGGCTTTACGTCTAGATATTGGGCTTTACCTCTAGATTTTGGGTTTTAAATATATATTTGGCTTTTCCTCTAGATGTTGGGCTTTACCGTCAGATATCTGGCTTTACGTCTAGATGTTGGGCTTTACCTCTAGAAGTTGGGCTTTAACTCTAGACTTTGGGCTTTACCTCAAGACGTTCGGCTTTAACTCTAGCTGTTGGGCTTTACCTCTAGATTTTGGGCCTTACCTCTAGAAGTTGGGGGTTATATCTATATGGTTGGATTTAACTGTAGTTATCAGGCCTTAACACTTGATTTTGGAATTCACCTCTAGATGTTAGGCTTTACATCTAGATTCTGGGCTTTCCCTCTAGATGTTGGGCTTTACCTCTAGAGTTTGGGCTTTACTCTAAAGGATGCGCTTTAACTCTAGATATTCGGCTTTACCTCTAGAAGTTGGGTTTTACATCTAGAGGTTTGGCTTTAACTATAGGTGTCGGGTTTTAACACGAGATATTGGAATTCACCTCTAGATCTTAGTCTTTACCTCTATATGTTGGGCTTTATCTCTAGAGTATTTGGCTTTAGATCTAGCAATTGGGATCTAGATGTTGGGCTTTACCTCCAGATTTTGGATTTTAAATCTATATATCTGGCTTTATTTCTAGATGTTGGGCTTTATCTCTAGATGTTGGGCTTTATCTCTAGATTTTGGGCTCTACCTCTAGGTATTGGTGTTTACCTCTAGATTTTGGACTTTAACTCTGGAAGTTGGGCTGTACCTCTAGATGTTGGGATTTAACTCTAGAATTTGGGGTTTTAATCTATATATTTGGCTTTTCCTCTAGATGTTGGGCTTTACCTCTAGATATCTGGCTTTACCTCTAGATGTTGGGTTGTACCTCTAGATATTGGTCTTTACCTCTAGATTTTGGGTGTTAGATCTAGATTTTGGGCTTTAGATCTAGAAGTTGGGCTTTAAATCTAGACTTTGGGCTTTACGTCTAGATGTTGGGCTTTACCTCTAGATTTTGGGTTTTACATCTAGATGTTTGACTTCAGCTCTGTAAGTTGGGCTTTACCTACAGACATTGGGCTGTAGGACTAGATGATGGGCTTTACCTCTAGAAGTTGGGCTTTACATCTAGATTATGGGCTTTACCTCTAAATGATGCGCTTAAACTCTAAATATTGGGCTTTACCTCTAGATGTTGGGCTTTAGATTTAGAAGTTGGGATTTACATCTATATTTTGGGCTTTAGATCTAGAAGTTGGACTTTACATCTAGATTTTGGGCTTTACGTCTAGATATTGGGCTTTACCTCTAGATTTTGAGTTTTATATCTATATATCTGGCTTTATCTCTAGATGTTGGGCTTTACCTCTACATTTTGGGCTCTACCTCTAGGTATTGGTATTTACATTTAGATTTTTGACTTTAAATCTGGA
Organism: Leptosomus discolor; assembly: GCF_034619465.1. NCBI lineage: Eukaryota > Metazoa > Chordata > Aves > Leptosomiformes > Leptosomidae > Leptosomus > Leptosomus discolor. Next base: position 1,832,831 of record NW_028237908.1, on the reverse strand, counting down.
AGTTGAGCTTTACATCTAGACTTTGGGATTTACCTCTAGATGTTGGGATTTAACTCTAGAATTTGGGTTTGAAATCTATATATTTTTCTTTCCCTCTAGATGTTGGACTTTACCTCTAGATATCTGGCTTTACCTCTAGATGTTGGGTTTTACCTCTAGATATTGGTCTTTATCTCTAGATGTTGGGCGTTAGATCTAGAATTTGGGCTTTACATCTAGATTTTGGGCTTTAGATCTAGAAGTTGGGCTTTAAATCTAGATTTTGGGCTTTACGTCTAGATATTGGGCTTTACCTCTAGATTTTGGGTTTTAAATATATATTTGGCTTTTCCTCTAGATGTTGGGCTTTACCGTCAGATATCTGGCTTTACGTCTAGATGTTGGGCTTTACCTCTAGAAGTTGGGCTTTAACTCTAGACTTTGGGCTTTACCTCAAGACGTTCGGCTTTAACTCTAGCTGTTGGGCTTTACCTCTAGATTTTGGGCCTTACCTCTAGAAGTTGGGGGTTATATCTATATGGTTGGATTTAACTGTAGTTATCAGGCCTTAACACTTGATTTTGGAATTCACCTCTAGATGTTAGGCTTTACATCTAGATTCTGGGCTTTCCCTCTAGACGTTGGGCTTTACCTCTAGAGTTTGGGCTTTACTCTAAAGGATGCGCTTTAACTCTAGATATTCGGCTTTACCTCTAGAAGTTGGGTTTTACATCTAGAGGTTTGGCTTTAACTATAGGTGTCGGGTTTTAACACGAGATATTGGAATTCACCTCTAGATCTTAGTCTTTACCTCTATATGTTGGGCTTTATCTCTAGAGTATTTGGCTTTAGATCTAGCAATTGGGATCTAGATGTTGGGCTTTACCTCCAGATTTTGGATTTTAAATCTATATATCTGGCTTTATTTCTAGATGTTGGGCTTTATCTCTAGATGTTGGGCTTTATCTCTAGATTTTGGGCTCTACCTCTAGGTATTGGTGTTTACCTCTAGATTTTGGACTTTAACTCTGGAAGTTGGGCTGTACCTCTAGATGTTGGGATTTAACTCTAGAATTTGGGTTTTTAATCTATATATTTGGCTTTTCCTCTAGATGTTGGGCTTTACCTCTAGATATCTGGCTTTACCTCTAGATGTTGGGTTGTACCTCTAGATATTGGTCTTTACCTCTAGATTTTGGGTGTTAGATCTAGATTTTGGGCTTTAGATCTAGAAGTTGGGCTTTAAATCTAGACTTTGGGCTTTAGGTCTAGATGTTGGGCTTTACCTCTAGATTTTGGGTTTTACATCTAGATGTTTGACTTCAGCTCTGTAAGTTGGGCTTTACCTACAGACATTGGGCTGTAGGACTAGATGATGGGCTTTACCTCTAGAAGTTGGGCTTTACATCTAGATTATGGGCTTTACCTCTAAATGATGCGCTTAAACTCTAAATATTGGGCTTTACCTCTAGATGTTGGGCTTTAGATTTAGAAGTTGGGATTTACATCTATATTTTGGGCTTCAGATCTAGAAGTTGGACTTTACATCTAGATTTTGGGCTTTACGTCTAGATATTGGGCTTCGCCTTGAGATTTTGTGGTTTAAATCTATATATCTGGCTTTATCTCTAGATGTTGGGCTTTACCTCTACATTTTGGGCTCTACATCTAGGTATTGGTATTTACATTTAGATTTTTGACTTTAAATCTGGAAGTTGAGCTTTACATCTAGACTTTGGGATTTACCTCTAGATGTTGGGATTTAACTCTAGAATTTGGGTTTGAAATCTATATATTTTTCTTTCCCTCTAGATGTTGGGCTTTACCTCTAGATATCTGGCTTTACCTCTAGATGTTGGGTTTTACCTCTAGATATTGGTCTTTATCTCTAGATGTTGGGCGTTAGATCTAGAATTTGGGCTTTACATCTAGATTTTGGGCTTTAGATCTAGAAGTTGGGCTTTAAATCTAGATTTTGGGCTTTACGTCTAGATATTGGGTTTTAAATATATATTTGGCTTTTCCTCTAGATGTTGGGCTTTACCGTCAGATATCTGGCTTTACGTCTAGATGTTGGGCTTTACCTCTAGAAGTTGGGCTTTAACTCTAGACTTTGGGCTTTACCTCAAGACGTTCGGCTTTAACTCTAGCTGTTGGGCTTTACCTCTAGATTTTGGGCCTTACCTCTAGAAGTTGGGGGTTATATCTATATGGTTGGATTTAACTGTAGTTATCAGGCCTTAACACTTGATTTTGGAATTCACCTCTAGATGTTAGGCTTTACATCTAGATTCTGGGCTTTCCCTCTAGACGTTGGGCTTTACCTCTAGAGTTTGGGCTTTACTCTAAAGGATGCGCTTTAACTCTAGATATTCGGCTTTACCTCTAGAAGTTGGGTTTTACATCTAGAGGTTTGGCTTTAACTATAGGTGTCGGGTTTTAACACTAGATATTGGAATTCACCTCTAGATCTTAGTCTTTACCTCTATATGTTGGGCTTTATCTCTAGAGTATTTGGCTTTAGATCTAGCAATTGGGATCTAGATGTTGGGCTTTACCTCCAGATTTTGGATTTTAAATCTATATATCTGGCTTTATTTCTAGATGTTGGGCTTTATCTCTAGATGTTGGGCTTTATCTCTCGATTTTGGGCTCTACCCCTAGGTATTGGTGTTTACCTCTAGATTTTGGACTTTAACTCTGGAAGTTGGGCTGTACCTCTAGATGTTGGGATTTAACTCTAGAATTTGGGTTTGAAATCTATATATTTGGCTTTTCCTCTAGATGTTGGGCTTTACCTCTAGATATCTGGCTTTACCTCTAGATGTTGGGTTGTACCTCTAGATATTGGTCTTTACCTCTAGATTTTGGGTGTTAGATCTAGATTTTGGGCTTTAGATCTAGAAGTTGGGCTTTAAATCTAGACTTTGGGCTTTAGGTCTAGATGTTGGGCTTTACCTCTAGATTTTGGGTTTTACATCTAGATGTTTGACTTCACCTCTGTAAGTTGGGCTTTACCTACAGACATTGGGCTGTAGGACTAGATGATGGGCTTTACCTCTAGAAGTTGGGCTTTACATCTAGATTATGGGCTTTACCTCTAAATGATGCGCTTAAACTCTAAATATTGGGCTTTACCTCTAGATGTTGGGCTTTAGATTTAGAAGTTGGGATTTACATCTATATTTTGGGCTTTAGATCTAGAAGTTGGACTTTACATCTAGATTTTGGGCTTTACGTCTAGATATTGGGCTTCACCTTGAGATTTTGTGGTTTAAATCTATATATCTGGCTTTATCTCTAGATGTTGGGCTTTACCTCTACATTTTGGGCTCTACCTCTAGGTATTGGTATTTACATTTAGATTTTTGACTTTAAATCTGGAAGTTGAGCTTTACATCTAGACTTTGGGATTTACCTCTAGATGTTGGGATTTAACTCTAGAATTTGGGTTTGAAATCTCTATATTTTTCTTTCCCTCTAGATGTTGGGCTTTACCTCTAGATATCTGGCTTTACCTCTAGATGTTGGGTTTTACCTCTAGATATTGGTCTTTATCTCTAGATGTTGGGCGTTAGATCTAGAATTTGGGCTTTACATCTAGATTTTGGGCTTTAGATCTAGAAGTTGGGCTTTAAATCTAGATTTTGGGCTTTACGTCTAGATATTGGGCTTTACCTCTAGATTTTGGGTTTTAAATATATATTTGGCTTTTCCTCTAGATGTTGGGCTTTACCGTCAGATATCTGGCTTTACGTCTAGATGTTGGGCTTTACCTCTAGAAGTTGGGCTTTAACTCTAGACTTTGGGCTTTACCTCAAGACGTTCGGCTTTAACTCTAGCTGTTGGGCTTTACCTCTAGATTTTGGGCCTTACCTCTAGAAGTTGGGGGTTATATCTATATGGTTGGATTTAACTGTAGTTATCAGGCCTTAACACTTGATTTTGGAATTCACCTCTAGATGTTAGGCTTTACATCTAGATTCTGGGCTTTCCCTCTAGATGTTGGGCTTTACCTCTAGAGTTTGGGCTTTACTCTAAAGGATGCGCTTTAACTCTAGATATTCGGCTTTACCTCTAGAAGTTGGGTTTTACATCTAGAGGTTTGGCTTTAACTATAGGTGTCGGGTTTTAACACTAGATATTGGAATTCACCTCTAGATCTTAGTCTTTACCTCTATATGTTGGGCTTTATCTCTAGAGTATTTGGCTTTAGATCTAGCAATTGGGATCTAGATGTTGGGCTTTACCTCCAGATTTTGGATTTTAAATCTATATATCTGGCTTTATTTCTAGATGTTGGGCTTTATCTCTAGATGTTGGGCTTTATCTCTCGATTTTGGGCTCTACCTCTAGGTATTGGTGTTTACCTCTAGATTTTGGACTTTAACTCTGGAAGTTGGGCTGTACCTCTAAATGTTGGGATTTAACTCTAGAATTTGGGTTTGAAATCTATATATTTGGCTTTTCCTCTAGATGTTGGGCTTTACCTCTAGATATCTGGCTTTACCTCTAGATGTTGGGTTGTACCTCTAGATATTGGTCTTTACCTCTAGATTTTGGGTGTTAGATCTAGATTTTGGGCTTTAGATCTAGAAGTTGGGCTTTAAATCTAGACTTTGGGCTTTACGTCTAGATGTTGGGCTTTACCTCTAGATTTTGGGTTTTACATCTAGATGTTTGACTTCAGCTCTGTAAGTTGGGCTTTACCTACAGACATTGGGCTGTAGGACTAGATGATGGGCTTTACCTCCAGACGTTGGGCTTTACCTCTAGATATCTGCCTTTACCTCTAGATGTTGGGTTTTACCTCTAGATATTGGTCTTTACCTCTAGATGTTGGGCTTTAGATCTAGAAGTTGTGCTTTTCATCTAGATTTTGGGCTTTACATCTAGATATTGGGATTTACCTCTAGATGTTGGGCTTTAGATTTAGAAGTTGGGCTTTACATCTATATTTTGGGCTTTAGATCTAGAAGTTGGGCTTTACATCTAGATTTTGGGCTTTACGTCTAGATTTTGGGCTTTACCTCTAGATTTTGGGTTTTAAATCTATATATTTGGCTTTTCCTCTAGATGTTGGGCTTTACCGTCAGATATCTGGCTTTACGTCTAGATGTTGGGCTTTACCTCTAGAAGTTGGGCTTTAGCTCTAGACTTTGGGTTTACCTCAAGACTTTCGGCTTTAACTCTAGCTGTTGGGCTTTACCTCTAGATTTTGGGCCTTACCTCTAGAAGTTGGGGGTTATATCTATATGGTTGGATTTAACTGTAGATGTCAGGCCTTAACACTTGATTTTGGAATTCACCTCTAGATGTTAGGCTTTACATCTAGATTCTGGGCTTTCCCTCTAGATGTTGGGCTTTAACTCTAGATTTTGGGCTTTACTCTAAAGGATGCGCTTTAACTCTAGATATTCGGCTTTACCTCTAGAAGTTGGGTTTTACATCTAGAGGTTTGGCTTTAACTATAGGTGTCGGCCTTTAACACTAGATATTGGAATTCACCTCTAGATCTTAGTCTTTACCTCTACATGTTGGGCTTTACCTCTAGAGTATTTGGCTTTAGATCTAGAAATTGGGCTTTACATCTAGATTTGGGGCTTTAGCTCTAGATATTGGGCTTCACCTCTAGATTTTGGGGTTTAGATCTATATATCTGGCTTTATCTCTAGATGTTGGGCTTTATCTCTAGATTTTGGGCTCTACATCTAGGTATTGGTGTTTACCTCTAGATTTTGGACTTTAACTCTGGAAGTTGGGCTGTAACTCTAGATGTTGGGATTTAACTCTAGAATTTGGGTTTGAAATCTATATATATATTTTGCTTTTCCTCTAGATGTTGGGCTTTACCTCTAGATATCTGGCTTTACCTCTAGATGTTGGGTTTTACCTCTAGATATTGGTCTTTACCTCTAGATTTTGGGTGTTAGATCTAGATTTTGGGCTTTAGATCTAGAAGTTGGGCTTTAAATCTAGACTTTGGGCTTTACGTCTAGATGTTGGGCTTTACCTCTAGATTTTGGGTTTTACATCTAGATGTTTGACTTCAGCTCTGTAAGTTGGGCTTTGCCTACAGACATTGGGCTGTAGGACTAGATGATGGGCTTTACCTCTAGAAGTTGGGCTTTACATCTAGATTATGGGCTTTACCTCTAAATGATGCGCTTAAACTCTAAATATTGGGCTTTACCTCTAGATGTTGGGCTTTAGATTTAGAAGTTGGGATTTACATCTATATTTTGGGCTTTAGATCTAGAAGTTGGACTTTACATCTAGATTTTGGGCTTTACGTCTAGATATTGGGCTTCACCTTGAGATTTTGTGGTTTAAATCTATATATCTGGCTTTATCTCTAGATGTTGGGCTTTACCTCTACATTTTGGGCTCTACCTCTAGGTATTGGTATTTACATTTAGATTTTTGACTTTAAATCTGGAAGTTGAGCTTTACATCTAGACTTTGGGATTTACCTCTAGATGTTGGGATTTAACTCTAGAATTTGGGTTTGAAATCTATATATTTTTCTTTCCCTCTAGATGTTGGGCTTTACCTCTAGATATCTGGCTTTACCTCTAGATGTTGGGTTTTACCTCTAGATATTGGTCTTTACCTCTAGATGTTGGGCGTTAGATCTAGAATTTGGGCTTTACATCTAGATTTTGGGCTTTAGATCTAGAAGTTGGGCTTTAAATCTAGATTTTGGGCTTTACGTCTAGATATTGGGCTTTACCTCTAGATTTTGGGTTTTAAATATATATTTGGCTTTTCCTCTAGATGTTGGGCTTTACCGTCAGATATCTGGCTTTACGTCTAGATGTTGGGCTTTACCTCTAGAAGTTGGGCTTTAACTCTAGACTTTGGGCTTTACCTCAAGACGTTCGGCTTTAACTGTAGCTGTTGGGCTTTACCTCTAGATTTTGGGCCTTACCTCTAGAAGTTGGGGGTTATATCTATATGGTTGGATTTAACTGTAGTTATCAGGCCTTAACACTTGATTTTGGAATTCACCTCTAGATGTTAGGCTTTACATCTAGATTCTGGGCTTTCCCTCTAGATGTTGGGCTTTACCTCTAGAGTTTGGGCTTTACTCTAAAGGATGCGCTTTAACTCTAGATATTCGGCTTTACCTCTAGAAGTTGGGTTTTACATCTAGAGGTTTGGCTTTAACTATAGGTGTCGGGTTTTAACACGAGATATTGGAATTCACCTCTAGATCTTAGTCTTTACCTCTATATGTTGGGCTTTATCTCTAGAGTATTTGGCTTTAGATCTAGCAATTGGGATCTAGATGTTGGGCTTTACCTCCAGATTTTGGATTTTAAATCTATATATCTGGCTTTATTTCTAGATGTTGGGCTTTATCTCTAGATGTTGGGCTTTATCTCTAGATTTTGGGCTCTACCTCTAGGTATTGGTGTTTACCTCTAGATTTTGGACTTTAACTCTGGAAGTTGGGCTGTACCTCTAGATGTTGGGATTTAACTCTAGAATTTGGGTTTGAAATCTATATATTTGGCTTTTCCTCTAGATGTTGGGCTTTACCTCTAGATATCTGGCTTTACCTCTAGATGTTGGGTTGTACCTCTAGATATTGGTCTTTACCTCTAGATTTTGGGTGTTAGATCTAGATTTTGGGCTTTAGATCTAGAAGTTGGGCTTTAAATCTAGACTTTGGGCTTTAGGTCTAGATGTTGGGCTTTACCTCTAGATTTTGGGTTTTACATCTAGATGTTTGACTTCAGCTCTGTAAGTTGGGCTTTACCTACAGACATTGGGCTGTAGGACTAGATGATGGGCTTTACCTCTAGAAGTTGGGCTTTACATCTAGATTATGGGCTTTACCTCTAAATGATGCGCTTAAACTCTAAATATTGGGCTTTACCTCTAGATGTTGGGCTTTAGATTTAGAAGTTGGGATTTACATCTATATTTTGGGCTTTAGATCTAGAAGTTGGACTTTACATCTAGATTTTGGGCTTTACGTCTAGATATTGGGCTTCACCTTGAGATTTTGTGGTTTAAATCTATATATCTGGCTTTATCTCTAGATGTTGGGCTTTACCTCTACATTTTGGGCTCTACCTCTAGGTATTGGTATTTACATTTAGATTTTTGACTTTAAATCTGGAAGTTGAGCTTTACATCTAGACTTTGGGATTTACCTCTAGATGTTGGGATTTAACTCTAGAATTTGGGTTTGAAATCTATATATTTTTCTTTCCCTCTAGATGTTGGGCTTTACCTCTAGATATCTGGCTTTACCTCTAGATGTTGGGTTTTACCTCTAGATATTGGTCTTTACCTCTAGATGTTGGGCGTTAGATCTAGAATTTGGGCTTTACATCTAGATTTTGGGCTTTAGATCTAGAAGTTGGGCTTTAAATCTAGATTTTGGGCTTTACGTCTAGATATTGGGCTTTACCTCTAGATTTTGGGTTTTAAATATATATTTGGCTTTTCCTCTAGATGTTGGGCTTTACCGTCAGATATCTGGCTTTACGTCTAGATGTTGGGCTTTACCTCTAGAAGTTGGGCTTTAACTCTAGACTTTGGGCTTTACCTCAAGACGTTCGGCTTTAACTCTAGCTGTTGGGCTTTACCTCTAGATTTTGGGCCTTACCTCTAGAAGTTGGGGGTTATATCTATATGGTTGGATTTAACTGTAGTTATCAGGCCTTAACACTTGATTTTGGAATTCACCTCTAGATGTTAGGCTTTACATCTAGATTCTGGGCTTTCCCTCTAGATGTTGGGCTTTACCTCTAGAGTTTGGGCTTTACTCTAAAGGATGCGCTTTAACTCTAGATATTCGGCTTTACCTCTAGAAGTTGGGTTTTACATCTAGAGGTTTGGCTTTAACTATAGGTGTCGGGTTTTAACACGAGATATTGGAATTCACCTCTAGATCTTAGTCTTTACCTCTATATGTTGGGCTTTATCTCTAGAGTATTTGGCTTTAGATCTAGCAATTGGGATCTAGATGTTGGGCTTTACCTCCAGATTTTGGATTTTAAATCTATATATCTGGCTTTATTTCTAGATGTTGGGCTTTATCTCTAGATGTTGGGCTTTATCTCTCGATTTTGGGCTCTACCCCTAGGTATTGGTGTTTACCTCTAGATTTTGGACTTTAACTCTGGAAGTTGGGCTGTACCTCTAGATGTTGGGATTTAACTCTAGAATTTGGGTTTGAAATCTATATATTTGGCTTTTCCTCTAGATGTTGGGCTTTACCTCTAGATATCTGGCTTTACCTCTAGATGTTGGGTTGTACCTCTAGATATTGGTCTTTACCTCTAGATTTTGGGTGTTAGATCTAGATTTTGGGCTTTAGATCTAGAAGTTGGGCTTTAAATCTAGACTTTGGGCTTTAGGTCTATATGTTGGGCTTTACCTCTAGATTTTGGGTTTTACATCTAGATGTTTGACTTCAGCTCTGTAAGTTGGGCTTTACCTACAGACATTGGGCTGTAGGACTAGATGATGGGCTTTACCTCTAGAAGTTGGGCTTTACATCTAGATTATGGGCTTTACCTCTAAATGATGCGCTTAAACTCTAAATATTGGGCTTTACCTCTAGATGTTGGGCTTTAGATTTAGAAGTTGGGATTTACATCTATATTTTGGGCTTTAGATCTAGAAGTTGGACTTTACATCTAGATTTTGGGCTTTACGTCTAGATATTGGGCTTCACCTTGAGATTTTGTGGTTTAAATCTATATATCTGGCTTTATCTCTAGATGTTGGGCTTTACCTCTACATTTTGGGCTCTACCTCTAGGTATTGGTATTTACATTTAGATTTTTGACTTTAAATCTGGAAGTTGAGCTTTACATCTAGACTTTGGGCTTTACCTCTAGATGTTGGGATTTAACTCTAGAATTTGGGTTTGAAATCTATATATTTTTCTTTCCCTCTAGATGTTGGGCTTTACCTCTAGATATCTGGCTTTACCTCTAGATGTTGGGTTTTACCTCTAGATATTGGTCTTTATCTCTAGATGTTGGGCGTTAGATCTAGAATTTGGGCTTTACATCTAGATTTTGGGCTTTAGATCTAGAAGTTGGGCTTTAAATCTAGATTTTGGGCTTTACGTCTAGATATTGGGCTTTACCTCTAGATTTTGGGTTTTAAATATATATTTGGCTTTTCCTCTAGATGTTGGGCTTTACCGTCAGATATCTGGCTTTACGTCTAGATGTTGGGCTTTACCTCTAGAAGTTGGGCTTTAACTCTAGACTTTGGGCTTTACCTCAAGACGTTCGGCTTTAACTCTAGCTGTTGGGCTTTACCTCTAGATTTTGGGCCTTACCTCTAGAAGTTGGGGGTTATATCTATATGGTTGGATTTAACTGTAGTTATCAGGCCTTAACACTTGATTTTGGAATTCACCTCTAGATGTTAGGCTTTACATCTAGATTCTGGGCTTTCCCTCTAGATGTTGGGCTTTACCTCTAGAGTTTGGGCTTTACTCTAAAGGATGCGCTTTAACTCTAGATATTCGGCTTTACCTCTAGAAGTTGGGTTTTACATCTAGAGGTTTGGCTTTAACTATAGGTGTCGGGTTTTAACACTAGATATTGGAATTCACCTCTAGATCTTAGTCTTTACCTCTATATGTTGGGCTTTATCTCTAGAGTATTTGGCTTTAGATCTAGCAATTGGGATCTAGATGTTGGGCTTTACCTCCAGATTTTGGATTTTAAATCTATATATCTGGCTTTATTTCTAGATGTTGGGCTTTATCTCTAGATGTTGGGCTTTATCTCTCGATTTTGGGCTCTACCTCTAGGTATTGGTGTTTACCTCTAGATTTTGGACTTTAACTCTGGAAGTTGGGCTGTACCTCTAGATGTTGGGATTTAACTCTAGAATTTGGGTTTGAAATCTATATATTTGGCTTTTCCTCTAGATGTTGGGCTTTACCTCTAGATATCTGGCTTTACCTCTAGATGTTGGGTTGTACCTCTAGATATTGGTCTTTACCTCTAGATTTTGGGTGTTAGATCTAGATTTTGGGCTTTAGATCTAGAAGTTGGGCTTTAAATCTAGACTTTGGGCTTTAGGTCTAGATGTTGGGCTTTACCTCTAGATTTTGGGTTTTACATCTAGATGTTTGACTTCAGCTCTGTAAGTTGGGCTTTACCTACAGACATTGGGCTGTAGGACTAGATGATGGGCTTTACCTCTAGAAGTTGGGCTTTACATCTAGATTATGGGCTTTACCTCTAAATGATGCGCTTAAACTCTAAATATTGGGCTTTACCTCTAGATGTTGGGCTTTAGATTTAGAAGTTGGGATTTACATCTATATTTTGGGCTTTAGATCTAGAAGTTGGACTTTACATCTAGATTTTGGGCTTTACGTCTAGATATTGGGCTTCACCTTGAGATTTTGTGGTTTAAATCTATATATCTGGCTTTATCTCTAGATGTTGGGCTTCACCTCTACATTTTGGGCTCTACCTCTAGGTATTGGTATTTACATTTAGATTTTTGACTTTAAATCTGGAAGTTGAGCTTTACATCTAGACTTTGGGATTTACCTCTAGATGTTGGGATTTAACTCTAGAATTTGGATTTGAAATCTATATATTTTTCTTTCCCTCTAGATGTTGGGCTTTACCTCTAGATATCTGGCTTTAACTCTAGATGTTGGGTTTTACCTCTAGATATTGGTCTTTATCTCTAGATGTTGGGCGTTAGATCTAGAATTTGGGCTTTACATCTAGATTTTGGGCTTTAGATCTAGAAGTTGGGCTTTACATCTAGATTTCGGGCTTTACGTCTAGATATTGGGCTTTACCTCTAGATTTTGGGTTTTAAATATATATTTGGCTTTTCCTCTAGATGTTGGGCTTTACCGTCAGATATCTGGCTTTACCTCTAGATGTTGGGCTTTAACTCTAGATTTTGGGTTTTAAATATATATATATTTGGCTTTTCCTCTAAATGTTGGGCTTTACCTCTAGATTTGGGGGTTTACATCTAGATGTTTGCCTTCACCTCTGTAAGTTGGGCTTTACCTGCAGACATTGGGCTGTAGGACTAGATGATGGGCTTTACCTCCAGACGTTGGGCTTTACCTCTAGATATCTGGCTTTACCTCTAGATGTTGGGTTTTACCTCTAGATATTGGTCTTTACCTCTAGATGTTGTGCTTTAGATCTAGAAGTTGTGCTTTTCATCTAGATTTTGGGCTTTACATCTAGATATTGGGATTTACCTCTAGATGTTGGGCTTTAGATTTAGAAGTTGGGCTTTACATCTATATTTTGGGCTTTAGATCTAGAAGTTGGGCTTTACATCTAGATTTTGGGCTTTACGTCTAGATTTTGGGCTTTACCTCTAGATTTTGGGTTTTAAATATATATATATTTGGCTTTTCCTCTAGATGTTGGGCTTTACCATCAGATATCGGGCTTTACCTCTAGATTTTGGGCTTTACCTCTAGAAGTTGGGCTTTAGCTCTAGACTTTGGGTTTACCTCAAGACGTTCGGCTTTAACTCTAGCTGTTGGGCTTTACCTCTAGATTTTGGGCCTTACCTCTAGAAGTTGGGGGTTATATCTATATGGTTGGATTTAACTGTAGATGTCAGGCCTTAACACTTGATTTTGGAATTCACCTCTAGATGTTAGGCTTTACATCTAGATTCTGGGCTTTCCCTCTAGATGTTGGGCTTTAACTCTAGATTTTGGGCTTTACTCTAAAGGATGCGCTTTAACTCTAGATATTCGGCTTTACCTCTAGAAGTTGGGTTTTACATCTAGAGGTTTGGCTTTAACTGTAGGTGTCGGGCTTTAACACTAGATATTGGAATTCACCTCTAGATCTTAGTCTTTACCTCTATATGTTGGGCTTTAGAGTATTTGGCTTTAGATCTAGCAATTGGGCTTTACATCTAGATTTGGGGCTTTAGCTCTAGATGTTGGGCTTTACCTCCAGATTTTGGATTTTAAATCTATATATCTGGCTTTAACTCTAGATGTTGGGCTTTATCTCTAGATTTTGGGCTCTACCTCTAGGTATTGGTGTTTACCTCTAGATTTTGGACTTTAACTCTGGAAGTTGGCTGTACCTCTCGATGTTGGGATTTAACTCTAGAATTTGGGTTTGAAATCTATATATTTGGCTTTTCCTCTAAAAGTTGGGCTTTACATCTAGATTATGGGCTTTACCTCTAAATGATGCCCTTAAACTCTAAATATTGGGCTTTACCTCTAGATGTTGGGCTTTAGATTTAGAAGTTGGGATTTACATCTATATTTTGGGCTTTAGATCTAGAAGTTGGACTTTACATCTAGATTTTGGGCTTTACGTCTAGATATTGGGCTTCACCTCTAGATTTTGTGTTTTAAATCTATATATCTGGCTTTATCTCTAGATGTTGGGCTTTACCTCTACATTTTGGGCTCTAACTCTAGGTATTGGTATTTACATTTAGATTTTTGACTTTAAATCTGGAAGTTGAGCTTTACATCTAGACTTTGGGATTTACCTCTAGATGTTGGGATTTAACTCTAGAATTTGGGTTTTAAATCTATATATTTATCTTTTCCTCTAGATGTTGGGCTTTACCTCTAGATTTGGGGTTTTACATCTAGATGTTTGCCTTCACCTCTGTAAGTTGGGCTTTACCTGCAGACATTGGGCTGTAGGACTAGATGATGGGCTTTACCTCCAGACGTTGGGCTTTACCTCTAGATATCTGGCTTTACCTCTAGATGTTGGGTTTTACCTCTAGATATTGGTCTTTACCTCTAGATTTTGGGCTTTAGATCTAGAAGTTGTGCTTTTCATCTAGATTTTGGGCTTTACGTCTAGATATTGGGCTTTACTTCTAGATATTGGGCTTCACCTCTAGATTTTGGGTTTTAGATCTATATATCTGGCTTTATCTCTAGATGTTGGGCTTTACCTCTACATTTTGGGCTCTACCTCTAGGTATTGGTATTTACATTTAGATTTTTGACTTTAAATCTGGAAGTTGAGCTTTACATCTAGACTTTGGTCTTTACCTCTAGATGTTGGGATTTAACTCTAGAATTTGGGTTTGAAATCTATATATTTTGCTTTTCCTCTAGATGTTGGGCTTTACCTCTAGATATCTGGCTTTACCTCTAGATGTTGGGTTTTACCTCTAGATATTGGTCTTTATCTCTAGATGTTGGGCGTTAGATCTAGAATTTGGGCTTTACATCTAGATTTTGGACTCTATATCTAGAAGTTGGGCTTTACATCTAGATTTTGGGCTTTACGTCTAGATATTGGGCTTTACCTCTAGATGTTGGGCTTTACCTCTAGATTTTGGGTTTTACATCTAGATGTTTGCCTTCACCTCTGTAAGTTGGGCTTTACCTCCAGACATTGGGCTGTAGGACTAGATGATGGGCTTTACCTCTAGAAGTGTGGCTTTACATCTAGATTTTGGGCTTTACCTCTAAATGATGCGCTTAAACTCTAAATATTGGGCTTTACCTCTAGATGTTGGGCTTTAGATTTAGAAGTTGGGATTTACATCTATATTTTGGGCTTTAGATCTAGAAGTTGGACTTTACATCTAGATTTTGGACTTTACGTCTAGATATTGGGCTTCACCTCTAGATTTTGGGGTTTAAATCTATATATCTGGCTTTATCTCTAGATGTTGGGCTTTACCTCTACATTTTGGGCTCTACCTCTAGGTATTGGTATTTACATTTAGATTTTTGACTTTAAATCTGGAAGTTGAGCTTTACATCTAGACTTTGGGATTTACCTCTAGATGTTGGGATTTAACTCTAGAATTTGGGTTTGAAATCTATATATTTGGCTTTTCCTCTAGATGTTGGGCTTTACCTCTAGATATCTGGCTTTACCTCTAGATGTTGGGTTTTACCTCTAGATATTGGTCTTTATCTCTAGATGTTGGGCGTTAGATCTAGAATTTGGGCTTTACATCTAGATTTTGGGCTTTAGATCTAGAAGTTGGGCTTTACATCTAGATTTTGGGTTTTAAATCTATATATTTGTCTTTTCCTCTAGATGTTGGGCTTTACCCCTAGATATCTGGCTTTACCTCTAGATGTTGGGCTTTACCTCTAGATTTGGGGTTTTACATCTAGATGTTTGCATTCACCTCTGTAAGTTGGGCTTTACCTGCAGACATTGGACTGTAGGACTAGATGATGGGCTTTACCTCCAGACGTTGGGCTTTACCTCTAGATATCTGGCTTTACCTCTAGATGTTGGGTTTTACCTCTAGATATTGGTCTTTACCTCTAGATTTTGGGCTTTAGATCTAGAAGTTGTGCTTTTCATCTAGATTTTGGGCTTTACGTCTAGATATTGGGCTTTACCTCTAGATGTTGGGCTTTAGATCTAGAAGTTGGGCTTTACATCTAAATTTTGGGCTTTCCTTCTAGATATTGGGCTTCACCTCTAGATTTTGGGGTTTATATCTATATATCTGGCTTTATCTCTAGATGTTGGTCATTACCTCTACAATTTGGGCTCTACCTCTAGGTATTGTTATTTACATTTAGATTTTTGACTTTAAATCTGGAAGTTGAGCTTTACATCTAGACTTTGGGCTTTACCTCTAGATGTTGGGATTTAACTCTAGAATTTGGGTTTGAAATCTATATATTTTGCTTTTCCTCTAGATGTTGGGCTTTACCTCTAGATATCTGGCTTTACCTCTAGATGTTGGGTTTTACCTCTAGATATTGGTCTTTATCTCTAGATGTTGGGCGTTAGATCTAGAATTTCGGCTTTACATCTAGATTTTGGGCTTTAGATCTAGAAGTTGGACTTTTCATCTAGATTTTGGGCTTTACGTCTAGATATTGGGCTTTACGTCTAGATGTTGGGCTTTACCTCTAGAAGTTGGGCTTTAACTCTAGACTTTGGGCTTTACCTCAAGACGTTCGGCTTTAACTCTAGCTGTTGGGCTTTACCTCTAGATTTTGGGCCTTACCTCTAGAAGTTGGGGGTTATATCTATATGGTTGGATTTAACTGTAGTTATCAGGCCTTAACACTTGATTTTGGAATTCACCTCTAGATGTTAGGCTTTACATCTAGATTCTGGGCTTTCCCTCTAGATGTTGGGCTTTACCTCTAGAGTTTGGGCTTTACTCTAAAGGATGCGCTTTAACTCTAGATATTCGGCTTTACCTCTAGAAGTTGGATTTTACATCTAGAGGTTTGGCTTTAACTATAGGTGTCGGGTTTTAACACGAGATATTGGAATTCACCTCTAGATCTTAGTCTTTACCTCTATATGTTGGGCTTTATCTCTAGAGTATTTGGCTTTAGATCTAGCAATTGGGATCTAGATGTTGGGCTTTACCTCCAGATTTTGGATTTTAAATCTATATATCTGGCTTTATTTCTAGATGTTGGGCTTTATCTCTAGATGTTGGGCTTTATCTCTCGATTTTGGGCTCTACCTCTAGGTATTGGTGTTTACCTCTAGATTTTGGACTTTAACTCTGGAAGTTGGGCTGTACCTCTAGATGTTGGGATTTAACTCTAGAATTTGGGTTTGAAATCTATATATTTGGCTTTTCCTCTAGATGTTGGGCTTTACCTCTAGATATCTGGCTTTACCTCTAGATGTTGGGTTGTACCTCTAGATATTGGTCTTTACCTCTAGATTTTGGGTGTTAGATCTAGATTTTGGGCTTTAGATCTAGAAGTTGGGCTTTAAATCTAGACTTTGGGCTTTAGGTCTAGATGTTGGGCTTTACCTCTAGATTTTGGGTTTTACATCTAGATGTTTGACTTCAGCTCTGTAAGTTGGGCTTTACCTACAGACATTGGGCTGTAGGACTAGATGATGGGCTTTACCTCTAGAAGTTGGGCTTTACATCTAGATTATGGGCTTTACCTCTAAATGATGCGCTTAAACTCTAAATATTGGGCTTTACCTCTAGATGTTGGGCTTTAGATTTAGAAGTTGGGATTTACATCTATATTTTGGGCTTTAGATCTAGAAGTTGGACTTTACATCTAGATTTTGGGCTTTACGTCTAGATATTGGGCTTCACCTTGAGATTTTGTGGTTTAAATCTATATATCTGGCTTTATCTCTAGATGTTGGGCTTTACCTCTACATTTTGGGCTCTACCTCTAGGTATTGGTATTTACATTTAGATTTTTGACTTTAAATCTGGAAGTTGAGCTTTACATCTAGACTTTGGGATTTACCTCTAGATGTTGGGATTTAACTCTAGAATTTGGGTTTGAAATCTATATATTTTTCTTTCCCTCTAGATGTTGGGCTTTACCTCTAGATATCTGGCTTTACCTCTAGATGTTGGGTTTTACCTCTAGATATTGGTCTTTATCTCTAGATGTTGGGCGTTAGATCTAGAATTTGGGCTTTACATCTAGATTTTGGGCTTTAGATCTAGAAGTTGGGCTTTACATCTAGATTTTGGGCTTTACGTCTAGATATTGGGCTTTACCTCTAGATTTTGGGTTTTAAATATATATTTGGCTTTTCCTCTAGATGTTGGGCTTTACCCCTAGATATCTGGCTTTACCTCTAGATGTTGGGCTTTAACTCTAGATTTTGGGTTTTAAATATATATATATTTGGCTTTTCCTCTAGATGTTGGGCTTTACCTCTAGATTTGGGGTTTTACATCTAGATGTTTGACTTCAGCTCTGTAAGTTGGGCTTTACCTGCAGACATTGGGCTGTAGGACTAGATGATGGGCTTTACCTCCAGACGTTGGGCTTTACCTCTAGATATCTGGCTTTACCTCTAGATGTTGGGCTTTAGATCTAGAAGTTGTGCTTTTCATCTAGATTTTGGGCTTTACGTCTAGATATTTGGCTTTAGGTCTAGATATTGGGCTTTACCTCTAGATTTTGGGTTTTAAATCTATATATTTGGCTTTTCCTCTAGATGTTGGGCTTTACCTCTAGAAGTTGGGCTTTAGCTCTAGACTTTGGGTTTACCTCAAGACGTTCGGCTTTAACTCTAGCTGTTGGGCTTTACCTCTAGATTTTGGGCCTTATCTCTAGAAGTTGGGGGTTATATCTATATGGTTGGATTTAACTGTAGATGTCAGGCCTTAACACTTGATTTTGGAATTCACCTCTAGATGTTAGGCTTTACATCTAGATTCTGGGCTTTCCCTCTAGATGTTGGGCTTTAACTCTAGATTTTGGGCTTTACTCTAAAGGATGCACTTTAACTCTAGATATTCGGCTTTACCTCTAGAAGTTGGGTTTTACATCTAGAGGTTTGGCTTTAACTATAGGTGTCGGCCTTTAACACTAGATATTGGAATTCACCTCTAGATCTTAGTCTTTACCTCTACATGTTGGGCTTTACCTCTAGAGTATTTGGCTTTAGATCTAGCAATTGGGCTTTACATCTAGATTTGGGGCTTTAGCTCTAAATATTGGGCTTCACCTCTAGATTTTGGGGTTTAGATCTATATATCTGGCTTTATCTCTAGATGTTGGGCTTTATCTCTAGATTTTGGGCTCTACATCTAGGTATTGGTGTTTACCTCTAGATTTTGGACTTTAACTCTGGAAGTTGGGCTGTAACTCTAGATGTTGGGATTTAACTCTAGAATTTGGGTTTGAAATCTATATATATATTTTGCTTTTCCTCTAGATGTTGGGCTTTACCTCTAGATATCTGGCTTTACCTCTAGATGTTGGGTTTTACCTCTAGATATTGGTCTTTACCTCTAGATTTTGGGTGTTAGATCTAGATTTTGGGCTTTAGATCTAGAAGTTGGGCTTTAAATCTAGACTTTGGGCTTTACGTCTAGATGTTGGGCTTTACCTCTAGATTTTGGGTTTTACATCTAGATGTTTGACTTCAGCTCTGTAAGTTGGGCTTTACCTACAGACATTGGGCTGTAGGACTAGATGATGGGCTTTACCTCTAGAAGTTGGGCTTTACATCTAGATTATGGGCTTTACCTCTAAATGATGCGCTTAAACTCTAAATATTGGGCTTTACCTCTAGATGTTGGGCTTTAGATTTAGAAGTTGGGATCTACACCTATATTTTGGGCTTTAGATCTAGAAGTTGGACTTTACATCTAGATTTTGGGCTTTACGTCTAGATATTGGGCTTCACCTTGAGATTTTGTGGTTTAAATCTATATATCTGGCTTTATCTCTAGATGTTGGGCTTTACCTCTAGAAGTTGGGCTTTAACTCTAGACTTTGGGCTTTACCTCAAGACGTTCGGCTTTAACTCTATCTGTTGGGCTTTACCTCTAGATTTTGGGCCTTACCTCTAGAAGTTGGGGGTTATATCTATATGGTTGGATTTAACTGTAGTTATCAGGCCTTAACACTTGATTTTGGAATTCACCTCTAGATGTTAGGCTTTACATCTAGATTCTGGGCTTTCCCTCTAGATGTTGGGCTTTACCTCTAGAGTTTGGGCTTTACTCTAAAGGATGCGCTTTAACTCTAGATATTCGGCTTTACCTCTAGAAGTTGGGTTTTACATCTAGAGGTTTGGCTTTAACTATAGGTGTCGGGTTTTAACACTAGATATTGGAATTCACCTCTAGATCTTAGTCTTTACCTCTATATGTTGGGCTTTATCTCTAGAGTATTTGGCTTTAGATCTAGCAATTGGGATCTAGATGTTGGGCTTTACCTCCATATTTTGGATTTTAAATCTATATATCTGGCTTTATTTCTAGATGTTGGGCTTTATCTCTAGATGTTGGGCTTTATCTCTCGATTTTGGGCTCTACCTCTAGGTATTGGTGTTTACCTCTAGATTTTGGACTTTAACTCTGGAAGTTGGGCTGTACCTCTAGATGTTGGGATTTAACTCTAGAATTTGGGTTTGAAATCTATATATTTGGCTTTTCCTCTAGATGTTGGGCTTTACCTCTAGATATCTGGCTTTACCTCTAGATGTTGGGTTGTACCTCTAGATATTGGTCTTTACCTCTAGATTTTGGGTGTTAGATCTAGATTTTGGGCTTTAGATCTAGAAGTTGGGCTTTAAATCTAGACTTTGGGCTTTAGGTCTAGATGTTGGGCTTTACCTCTAGATTTTGGGTTTTACATCTAGATGTTTGACTTCAGCTCTGTAAGTTGGGCTTTACCTACAGACATTGGGCTGTAGGACTAGATGATGGGCTTTACCTCTAGAAGTTGGGCTTTACATCTAGATTATGGGCTTTACCTCTAAATGATGCGCTTAAACTCTAAATATTGGGCTTTACCTCTAGATGTTGGGCTTTAGATTTAGAAGTTGGGATTTACATCTATATTTTGGGCTTTAGATCTAGAAGTTGGACTTTACATCTAGATTTTGGGCTTTACGTCTAGATATTGGGCTTCACCTTGAGATTTTGTGGTTTAAATCTATATATCTGGCTTTATCTCTAGATGTTGGGCTTTACCTCTACATTTTGGGCTCTACCTCTAGGTATTGGTATTTACATTTAGATTTTTGACTTTAAATCTGGAAGTTGAGCTTTACATCTAGACTTTGGGATTTACCTCTAGATGTTGGGATTTAACTCTAGAATTTGGGTTTGAAATCTATATATTTTTCTTTCCCTCTAGATGTTGGGCTTTACCTCTAGATATCTGGCTTTACCTCTAGATGTTGGGTTTTACCTCTAGATATTGGTCTTTACCTCTAGATGTTGGGCGTTAGATCTAGAATTTGGGCTTTACATCTAGATTTTGGGCTTTAGATCTAGAAGTTGGGCTTTAACTCTAGACTTTGGGCTTTACCTCAAGACGTTCGGCTTTAACTCTAGCTGTTGGGCTTTACCTCTAGATTTTGGGCCTTACCTCTAGAAGTTGGGGGTTATATCTATATGGTTGGATTTAACTGTAGTTATCAGGCCTTAACACTTGATTTTGGAATTCACCTCTAGATGTTAGGCTTTACATCTAGATTCTGGGCTTTCCCTCTAGATGTTGGGCTTTACCTCTAGAGTTTGGGCTTTACTCTAAAGGATGCGCTTTAACTCTAGATATTCGGCTTTACCTCTAGAAGTTGGGTTTTACATCTAGAGGTTTGGCTTTAACTATAGGTGTCGGGTTTTAACACGAGATATTGGAATTCACCTCTAGATCTTAGTCTTTACCTCTATATGTTGGGCTTTATCTCTCGAGTATTTGGCTTTAGATCTAGCAATTGGGATCTAGATGTTGGGCTTTACCTCCAGATTTTGGATTTTAAATCTATATATCTGGCTTTATTTCTAGATGTTGGGCTTTATCTCTAGATGTTGGGCTTTATCTCTAGATTTTGGGCTCTACCTCTAGGTATTGGTGTTTACCTCTAGATTTTGGACTTTAACTCTGGAAGTTGGGCTGTACCTCTAGATGTTGGGATTTAACTCTAGAATTTGGGTTTTTAATCTATATATTTGGCTTTTCCTCTAGATGTTGGGCTTTACCTCTAGATATCTGGCTTTACCTCTAGATGTTGGGTTGTACCTCTAGATATTGGTCTTTACCTCTAGATTTTGGGTGTTAGATCTAGATTTTGGGCTTTAGATCTAGAAGTTGGGCTTTAAATCTAGACTTTGGCCTTTACGTCTAGATGTTGGGCTTTACCTCTAGATTTTGGGTTTTACATCTAGATGTTTGCCTTCACCTCTGTAAGTTGGGCTTTACCTACAGACATTGGGCTGTAGGACTAGATGATGGGCTTTACCTCTAGAAGTTGGGCTTTACATCTAGATTATGGGCTTTACCTCTAAATGATGCGCTTAAACTCTAAATATTGGGCTTTACCTCTAGATGTTGGGCTTTAGATTTAGAAGTTGGGATTTACATCTATATTTTGGGCTTTAGATCTAGAAGTTGGACTTTACATCTAGATTTTGGGCTTTACGTCTAGATATTGGGCTTCACCTTGAGATTTTGTGGTTTAAATCTATATATCTGGCTTTATCTCTAGATGTTGGGCTTTACCTCTACATTTTGGGCTCTACCTCTAGGTATTGGTATTTACATTTAGATTTTTGACTTTAAATCTGGAAGTTGAGCTTTACATCTAGACTTTGGGATTTACCTCTAGATGTTGGGATTTAACTCTAGAATTTGGGTTTGAAATCTATATATTTTTCTTTCCCTCTAGATGTTGGGCTTTACCTCTAGATATCTGGCTTTACCTCTAGATGTTGGGTTTTACCTCTAGATATTGGTCTTTATCTCTAGATGTTGGGCGTTAGATCTAGAATTTGGGATTACATCTAGATTTTGGGCTTTAGATCTAGAAGTTGGGCTTTAAATCTAGATTTTGGGCTTTACGTCTAGATATTGGGCTTTACCTCTAGATTTTGGGTTTTAAATATATATTTGGCTTTTCCTCTAGATGTTGGGCTTTACCGTCAGATATCTGGCTTTACCTCTAGATGTTGGGCTTTAACTCTAGATTTTGGGTTTTAAATATATATATATTTGGCTTTTCCTCTAGATGTTGGGCTTTACCTCTAGATTTGGGGGTTTACATCTAGATGTTTGCCTTCACCTCTGTAAGTTGGGCTTTACCTGCAGACATTGGACTGTAGGACTAGATGATGGGCTTTACCTCCAGACGTTGGGCTTTACCTCTAGATATCTGGCTTTACCTCTAGATGTTGGGTTTTACCTCTAGATATTGGTCTTTACCTCTAGATGTTGGGCTTTAGATCTAGAAGTTGTGCTTTTCATCTAGATTTTGGGCTTTACGTCTAGATATTGGGCTTTACCTCTAGATGTTGGGCTTTAGATCTAGAAGTTGGGCTTTACATCTATATTTTGGGCTTTAGATCTAGAAGTTGGGCTTTACATCTAGATTTTGGGCTTTACGTCTAGATTTTGGGCTTTACCTCTAGATTTTGGGTTTTAAATATATATATATTTGGCTTTTCCTCTAGATGTTGGGCTTTACCATCAGATATCGGGCTTTACCTCTAGATTTTGGGCTTTACCTCTAGAAGTTGGGCTTTAGCTCTAGACTTTGGGTTTACCTCAAGACGTTCGGCTTTAACTCTATCTGTTGGGCTTTACCTCTAGATTTTGGGCCTTACCTCTAGAAGTTTGGGGTTATATCTATATGGTTGGATTTAACTGTAGATGTCAGGCCTTAACACTTGATTTTGGAATTCACCTCTAGATGTTAGGCTTTACATCTAGATTCTGGGCTTTCCCTCTAGATGTTGGGCTTTAACTCTAGATTTTGGGCTTTACTCTAAAGGATGCGCTTTAACTCTAGATATTCGGCTTTACCTCTAGAAGTTGGGTTTTACATCTAGAGGTTTGGCTTTAACTGTAGGAGTCGGGCTTTAACACTAGATATTGGAATTCACCTCTAGATCTTAGTCTTTACCTCTATATGTTGGGCTTTAGAGTATTTGGCTTTAGATCTAGCAATTGGGCTTTACATCTAGATTTGGGGCTTTAGCTCTAGATGTTGGGCTTTACCTCCAGATTTTGGATTTTAAATCTATATATCTGGCTTTAACTCTAGATGTTGGGCTTTATCTCTAGATTTTGGGCTCTACCTCTAGGTATTGGTGTTTACCTCTAGATTTTGGACTTTAACTCTGGAAGTTGGCTGTACCTCTCGATGTTGGGATTTAACTCTAGAATTTGGGTTTGAAATCTATATATTTGGCTTTTCCTCTAAAAGTTGGGCTTTACATCTAGATTATGGGCTTTACCTCTAAATGATGCCCTTAAACTCTAAATATTGGGCTTTACCTCTAGATGTTGGGCTTTAGATTTAGAAGTTGGGATTTACATCTATATTTTGGGCTTTAGATCTAGAAGTTGGACTTTACATCTAGATTTTGGGCTTTACGTCTAGATATTGGGCTTCACCTCTAGATTTTGTGTTTTAAATCTATATATCTGGCTTTATCTCTAGATGTTGGGCTTTACCTCTACATTTTGGGCTCTAACTCTAGGTATTGGTATTTACATTTAGATTTTTGACTTTAAATCTGGAAGTTGAGCTTTACATCTAGACTTTGGGATTTACCTCTAGATGTTGGGATTTAACTCTAGAATTTGGGTTTTAAATCTATATATTTATCTTTTCCTCTAGATGTTGGGCTTTACCTCTAGATTTGGGGTTTTACATCTAGATGTTTGCCTTCACCTCTGTAAGTTGGGCTTTACCTGCAGACATTGGGCTGTAGGACTAGATGATGGGCTTTACCTCCAGACGTTGGGCTTTACCTCTAGATATCTGGCTTTACCTCTAGATGTTGGGTTTTACCTCTAGATATTGGTCTTTACCTCTAGATTTTGGGCTTTAGATCTAGAAGTTGTGCTTTTCATCTAGATTTTGGGCTTTACGTCTAGATATTGGGCTTTACTTCTAGATATTGGGCTTCACCTCTAGATTTTGGGTTTTAGATCTATATATCTGGCTTTATCTCTAGATGTTGGGCTTTACCTCTACATTTTGGGCTCTACCTCTAGGTATTGGTATTTACATTTAGATTTTTGACTTTAAATCTGGAAGTTGAGCTTTACATCTAGACTTTGGGCTTTACCTCTAGATGTTGGGATTTAACTCTAGAATTTGGGTTTGAAATCTATATATTTGGCTTTTCCTCTAGATGTTGGGCTTTACCTCTAGATATCTGGCTTTACCTCTAGATGTTGGGTTTTACCTCTAGATATTGGTCTTTATCTCTAGATGTTGGGCGTTAGATCTAGAATTTGGGCTTTACATCTAGATTTTGGACTCTATATCTAGAAGTTGGGCTTTACATCTAGATTTTGGGCTTTACGTCTAGATATTGGGCTTTACCTCTAGATGTTGGGCTTTACCTCTAGATTTTGGGTTTTACATCTAGATGTTTGCCTTCTCCTCTGTAAGTTGGGCTTTACCTCCAGACATTGGGCTGTAGGACTAGATGATGGGCTTTACCTCTAGAAGTTGGGCTTTACATCTAGATTTTGGGCTTTACCTCTAAATGATGCGCTTAAACTCTAAATATTGGGCTTTACCTCTAGATGTTGGGCTTTAGATTTAGAAGTTGGGATTTACATCTATATTTTGGGCTTTAGATCTAGAAGTTGGACTTTACATCTAGATTTTGGGCTTTACGTCTAGATATTGGGCTTCACCTCTAGATTTTGGGGTTTAAATCTATATATCTGGCTTTATCTCTAGATGTTGGGCTTTACCTCTACATTTTGGGCTCTACCTCTAGGTATTGGTATTTACATTTAGATTTTTGACTTTAAATCTGGAAGTTGAGCTTTACATCTAGACTTTGGGCTTTACCTCTAGATGTTGGGATTTAACTCTAGAATTTGGGTTTTAAATCTATATATTTGGCTTTTCCTCTAGATGTTGGGCTTTACCTCTAGATATCTGGCTTTACCTCTAGATGTTGGGTTTTACCTCTAGATATTGGTCTTTATCTCTAGATGTTGGGCGTTAGATCTAGAATTTGGGCTTTACATCTAGATTTTGGGCTTTAGATCTAGAAGTTGGGCTTTACATCTAGATTTTGGGCTTTACGTCTAGATATTGGGCTTTACCTCTAGATTTTGGGTTTTAAATCTATATATTTGTCTTTTCCACTAGATGTTGGGCTTTACCCCTAGATATCTGGCTTTACCTCTAGATGTTGGGCTTTACCTCTAGATTTGGGGTTTTTACATCTAGATGTTTGCCTTCACCTCTGTAAGTTGGGCTTTACCTGCAGACATTGGACTGTAGGACTAGATGATGGGCTTTACCTCCAGACGTTGGGCTTTACCTCTAGATATCTGGCTTTACCTCTAGATGTTGGGTTTTACCTCTAGATATTGGTCTTTACCTCTAGATTTTGGGCTTTAGATCTAGAAGTTGTGCTTTTCATCTAGATTTTGGGCTTTACGTCTAGATATTGGGCTTTACCTCTAGATGTTGGGCTTTAGATGTAGAAGTTGGGCTTTACATCTAAATTTTGGGCTTTCCTTCTAGATATTGGGCTTCACCTCTAGATTTTGGGGTTTATATCTATATATCTGGCTTTATCTCTAGATGTTGGTCATTACCTCTACATTTTGGGCTCTACCTCTAGGTATTGTTATTTACATTTAGATTTTTGACTTTAAATCCGGAAGTTGAGCTTTACATCTAGACTTTGGGATTTACCTCTAGATGTTGGGATTTAACTCTAGAATTTGGGTTTGAAATCTATATATTTTGCTTTTCCTCTAGATGTTGGGCTTTACCTCTAGATATCTGGCTTTACCTCTAGATGTTGGGTTTTACCTCTAGATATTGGTCTTTATCTCTAGATGTTGGGCGTTAGATCTATAATTTGGGCTTTACATCTAGATTTTGGGATCTAGATCTAGAAGTTGGGCTTTATATCTAGATTTTGGGCTTTACGTCTAGATATTGGGCTTTACCTCTAGATTTTGGGTTTTAAATCTATATATTTGGCTTTTCCTCTAGATGTTGGGCTTTACACCTAGATATCAGGCTTTACCTCTAGATGTTGGGCTTTACCTCTAGATTTTGGGTTTTAAATATATATATATTTG
The DNA here is from genome assembly GCF_034619465.1 of Leptosomus discolor. Taxonomy (NCBI): domain Eukaryota; kingdom Metazoa; phylum Chordata; class Aves; order Leptosomiformes; family Leptosomidae; genus Leptosomus; species Leptosomus discolor. The sequence continues at coordinate 1,806,355 of NW_028237908.1, read as the reverse complement.
GCTTTTCCTCTAGATGTTGGGCTTTACGTCTAGATATCTGGCTTTACCTCTAGATGTTGGGTTGTGCCTCTAGATATTGGTCTTTACCTCTAGATTTTGGGTGTTAGATCTAGATTTTGGGCTTTAGATCTAGAAGTTGGACTTTTCATCTAGATTTTGGGCTTTACGTCTAGATATTGGGCTTTACGTCTAGATGTTGGGCTTTACCTCTAGAAGTTGGGCTTTAACTCTAGACTTTGGGCTTTACCTCAAGACGTTCGGCTTTAACTCTAGCTGTTGGGCTTTACCTCTAGATTTTGGGCCTTACCTCTAGAAGTTGGGGGTTATATCTATATGGTTGGATTTAACTGTAGTTATCAGGCCTTAACACTTGATTTTGGAATTCACCTCTAGATGTTAGGCTTTACATCTAGATTCTGGGCTTTCCCTCTAGATGTTGGGCTTTACCTCTAGAGTTTGGGCTTTACTCTAAAGGATGCGCTTTAACTCTAGATATTCGGCTTTACCTCTAGAAGTTGGGTTTTACATCTAGAGGTTTGGCTTTAACTATAGGTGTCGGGTTTTAACACTAGATATTGGAATTCACCTCTAGATCTTAGTCTTTACCTCTATATGTTGGGCTTTATCTCTAGAGTATTTGGCTTTAGATCTAGCAATTGGGATCTAGATGTTGGGCTTTACCTCCAGATTTTGGATTTTAAATCTATATATCTGGCTTTATTTCTAGATGTTGGGCTTTATCTCTAGATGTTGGGCTTTATCTCTAGATTTTGGGCTCTACCTCTAGGTATTGGTGTTTACCTCTAGATTTTGGACTTTAACTCTGGAAGTTGGGCTGTACCTCTAGATGTTGGGATTTAACTCTAGAATTTGGGTTTGAAATCTATATATTTGGCTTTTCCTCTAGATGTTGGGCTTTACCTCTAGATATCTGGCTTTACCTCTAGATGTTGGGTTGTACCTCTAGATATTGGTCTTTACCTCTAGATTTTGGGTGTTAGATCTAGATTTTGGGCTTTAGATCTAGAAGTTGGGCTTTAAATCTAGACTTTGGGCTTTACGTCTAGATGTTGGGCTTTACCTCTAGATTTTGGGTTTTACATCTAGATGTTTGACTTCAGCTCTGTAAGTTGGGCTTTACCTACAGACATTGGGCTGTAGGACTAGATGATGGGCTTTACCTCTAGAAGTTGGGCTTTACATCTAGATTATGGGCTTTACCTCTAAATGATGCGCTTAAACTCTAAATATTGGGCTTTACCTCTAGATGTTGGGCTTTAGATTTAGAAGTTGGGATTTACATCTATATTTTGGGCTTTAGATCTAGAAGTTGGACTTTACATCTAGATTTTGGGCTTTACGTCTAGATATTGGGCTTCACCTTGAGATTTTGTGGTTTAAATCTATATATCTGGCTTTATCTCTAGATGTTGGGCTTTACCTCTACATTTTGGGCTCTACCTCTAGGTATTGGTATTTACATTTAGATTTTTGACTTTAAATCTGGAAGTTGAGCTTTACATCTAGACTTTGGGCTTTACCTCTAGATGTTGGGATTTAACTCTAGAATTTGGGTTTGAAATCTATATATTTGGCTTTTCCTCTAGATGTTGGGCTTTACCTCTAGATATCTGGCTTTACCTCTAGATGTTGGGTTTTACCTCTAGATATTGGTCTTTATCTCTAGATGTTGGGCGTTAGATCTAGAATTTGGGCTTTACATCTAGATTTTGGGCTTTAGATCTAGAAGTTGGGCTTTACATCTAGATTTTGGGCTTTACGTCTAGATATTGGGCTTTACCTCTAGATTTTGGGTTTTAAATCTATATATTTGTCTTTTCCACTAGATGTTGGGCTTTACCCCTAGATATCTGGCTTTACCTCTAGATGTTGGGCTTTACCTCTAGATTTGGGGTTTTTACATCTAGATGTTTGCCTTCACCTCTGTAAGTTGGGCTTTACCTGCAGACATTGGACTGTAGGACTAGATGATGGGCTTTACCTCCAGACGTTGGGCTTTACCTCTAGATATCTGGCTTTACCTCTAGATGTTGGGTTTTACCTCTAGATATTGGTCTTTACCTCTAGATTTTGGGCTTTAGATCTAGAAGTTGTGCTTTTCATCTAGATTTTGGGCTTTACGTCTAGATATTGGGCTTTACCTCTAGATGTTGGGCTTTAGATGTAGAAGTTGGGCTTTACATCTAAATTTTGGGCTTTCCTTCTAGATATTGGGCTTCACCTCTAGATTTTGGGGTTTATATCTATATATCTGGCTTTATCTCTAGATGTTGGTCATTACCTCTACATTTTGGGCTCTACCTCTAGGTATTGTTATTTACATTTAGATTTTTGACTTTAAATCCGGAAGTTGAGCTTTACATCTAGACTTTGGGATTTACCTCTAGATGTTGGGATTTAACTCTAGAATTTGGGTTTGAAATCTATATATTTTGCTTTTCCTCTAGATGTTGGGCTTTACCTCTAGATATCTGGCTTTACCTCTAGATGTTGGGTTTTACCTCTAGATATTGGTCTTTATCTCTAGATGTTGGGCGTTAGATCTATAATTTGGGCTTTACATCTAGATTTTGGGATCTAGATCTAGAAGTTGGGCTTTATATCTAGATTTTGGGCTTTACGTCTAGATATTGGGCTTTACCTCTAGATTTTGGGTTTTAAATCTATATATTTGGCTTTTCCTCTAGATGTTGGGCTTTACACCTAGATATCAGGCTTTACCTCTAGATGTTGGGCTTTACCTCTAGATTTTGGGTTTTAAATATATATATATTTGGCTTTTCCTCTAGATGTTGGGCTTTACGTCTAGATATCTGGCTTTACCTCTAGATGTTGGGTTGTGCCTCTAGATATTGGTCTTTACCTCTAGATTTTGGGTGTTAGATCTAGATTTTGGGCTTTAGATCTAGAAGTTGGACTTTTCATCTAGATTTTGGGCTTTACGTCTAGATATTGGGCTTTACGTCTAGATGTTGGGCTTTACCTCTAGAAGTTGGGCTTTAACTCTAGACTTTGGGCTTTACCTCAAGACGTTCGGCTTTAACTCTAGCTGTTGGGCTTTACCTCTAGATTTTGGGCCTTACCTCTAGAAGTTGGGGGTTATATCTATATGGTTGGATTTAACTGTAGTTATCAGGCCTTAACACTTGATTTTGGAATTCACCTCTAGATGTTAGGCTTTACATCTAGATTCTGGGCTTTCCCTCTAGATGTTGGGCTTTACCTCTAGAGTTTGGGCTTTACTCTAAAGGATGCGCTTTAACTCTAGATATTCGGCTTTACCTCTAGAAGTTGGGTTTTACATCTAGAGGTTTGGCTTTAACTATAGGTGTCGGGTTTTAACACTAGATATTGGAATTCACCTCTAGATCTTAGTCTTTACCTCTATATGTTGGGCTTTATCTCTAGAGTATTTGGCTTTAGATCTAGCAATTGGGATCTAGATGTTGGGCTTTACCTCCAGATTTTGGATTTTAAATCTATATATCTGGCTTTATTTCTAGATGTTGGGCTTTATCTCTAGATGTTGGGCTTTATCTCTAGATTTTGGGCTCTACCTCTAGGTATTGGTGTTTACCTCTAGATTTTGGGTGTTAGATCTAGATTTTGGGCTTTAGATCTAGAAGTTGGGCTTTAAATCTAGACTTTGGGCTTTACGTCTAGATGTTGGGCTTTACCTCTAGATTTTGGGTTTTACATCTAGATGTTTGACTTCAGCTCTGTAAGTTGGGCTTTACCTACAGACATTGGGCTGTAGGACTAGATGATGGGCTTTACCTCTAGAAGTTGGGCTTTACATCTAGATTATGGGCTTTACCTCTAAATGATGCGCTTAAACTCTAAATATTGGGCTTTACCTCTAGATGTTGGGCTTTAGATTTAGAAGTTGGGATTTACATCTATATTTTGGGCTTTAGATCTAGAAGTTGGACTTTACATCTAGATTTTGGGCTTTACGTCTAGATATTGGGCTTCACCTTGAGATTTTGTGGTTTAAATCTATATATCTGGCTTTATCTCTAGATGTTGGGCTTTACCTCTACATTTTGGGCTCTACCTCTAGGTATTGGTATTTACATTTAGATTTTTGACTTTAAATCTGGAAGTTGAGCTTTACATCTAGACTTTGGGATTTACCTCTAGATGTTGGGATTTAACTCTAGAATTTGGGTTTGAAATCTATATATTTTTCTTTCCCTCTAGATGTTGGGCTTTACCTCTAGATATCTGGCTTTACCTCTAGATGTTGGGTTTTACCTCTAGATATTGGTCTTTATCTCTAGATGTTGGGCGTTAGATCTAGAATTTGGGCTTTACATCTAGATTTTGGGCTTTAGATCTAGAAGTTGGGCTTTAAATCTAGATTTTGGGCTTTACGTCTAGATATTGGGCTTTACCTCTAGATTTTGGGTTTTAAATATATATTTGGCTTTTCCTCTAGATGTTGGGCTTTACCCCTAGATATCTGGCTTTACCTCTAGATGTTGGGCTTTAACTCTAGATTTTGGGTTTTAAATATATATATATTTGGCTTTTCCTCTAGATGTTGGGCTTTACCTCTAGATTTGGGGTTTTACATCTAGATGTTTGCCTTCACCTCTGTAAGTTGGGCTTTACCTGCAGACATTGGGCTGTAGGACTAGATGATGGGCTTTACCTCCAGACGTTGGGCTTTACCTCTAGATATCTGCCTTTACCTCTAGATGTTGGGTTTTACCTCTAGATGTTGGGCTTTAGATCTAGAAGTTGTGCTTTTCATCTAGATTTTGGGCTTTACATCTAGATATTGGGATTTACCTCTAGATGTTGGGCTTTAGATTTAGAAGTTGGGCTTTACATCTATATTTTGGGCTTTAGATCTAGAAGTTGGACTTCACATCTAGATTTTGGGCTTTACGTCTAGATTTTGGGCTTTACCTCTAGATTTTGGGTTTTAAATCTATATATTTGGCTTTTCCTCTAGATGTTGGGCTTTACCGTCAGATATCGGGCTTTACCTCTAGATGTTGGGCTTTACCTCTAGAATTTGGGCTTTAGCTCTAGACTTTGGGTTTACCTCAAGACGTTCGGCTTTAACTCTATCTGTTGGGCTTTACCTCTAGATTTTGGGCCTTACCTCTAGAAGTTGGGTGTTATATCTATATGGTTGGATTTAACTGTAGATGTCAGGCCTTAACACTTGATTTTGGAATTCACCTCTAGATGTTAGGCTTTACATCTAGATTCTGGGCTTTCCCTCTAGATGTTGGGCTTTACCTCTAGAGTTTGGGCTTTACTCTAAAGGATGCGCTTTAGCTCTAGATATTCGGCTTTACCTCTAGAAGTTGGGTTTTACATCTAGAGGTTTGGCTTTAACTATAGGTGTCGGCCTTTAACACTAGATATTGGAATTCACCTCTAGATCTTAGTCTTTACCTCTACATGTTGGGCTTTACATCTAGAGTATTTGGCTTTAGATCTAGCAATTGGGCTTTACATCTAGATTTGGGGGTTTAGCTCTAGATGTTGGGCTTTACCTCCAGATTTTGGATTTTAAATCTACATATCTGGCTTTATCTCTAGATGTTGGGCTTTATCTCTAGATTTTGGGCTCTACATCTAGGTATTGGTGTTTACCTCTAGATTTTGGACTTTAACTCTGGAAGTTGGGCTGTAACTCTAGATGTTGGGATTTAACTCTAGAATTTGGGTTTGAAATCTATATATTTTGCTTTTCCTCTAGATGTTGGGCTTTACCTCTAGATATCTGGCTTTACCTCTAGATGTTGGGTTTTACCTCTAGATATTGGTCTTTACCTCTAGATTTTGGGTGTTAGATCTAGATTTTGGGCTTTAGATCTAGAAGTTGGGCTTTACATCTAGACTTTGGGCTTTAAGTCTAGATGTTGGGCTTTACCTCTAGATTTTGGGTTTTACATCTAGATGTTTGACTTCACCTCTGTAAGTTGGGCTTTACCTGCAGACATTGGGCTGTAGGACTAGATGATGGGCTTTACCTCTAGAATTTGGGGTTTACATCTAGATTTTGGGCTTTACGTCTAGATATTGGGCTTTACCTCTAGATTTTGGGTTTTAAATCTATATATTTGGCTTTTCCTCTAGATGTTGGGCTTTACCGTCAGATATCTGGCTTTACGTCTAGATGTTGGGCTTTACCTCTAGAAGTTGGGCTTTAACTCTAGACTTTGGGCTTTACCTCAAGACGTTCGGCATTAACTCTAGCTGTTGGGCTTTACCTCTAGATTTTGGGCCTTACCTCTAGAAGTTGGGGGTTATATCTATATGGTTGGATTTAACTGTAGTTATCAGGCCTTAACACTTGATTTTGGAATTC